>NC_041393.1:117917415-117925471 GCF_002162155.2 Triticum dicoccoides | reverse complement strand
GGGGAGGTTCTGAGGGGTGGGTGGCGGCAACGAGGGGGGTCTGCATCGGGGGAGAGGAAGGAGGGAGAGAAAGAAAGAAAGAAAGGAGGCGGGGGGTGGATGGAAAACGGGGGAGAAGAGAGCTAGGGTTTCGCCTCACGTGGGGTTGGTGGGGAAGGCGAGGGGTGAGGGCTGCCGTTGGATCTGGGAGAATCCAACGGTGTTTCATGCATGATCCGCGTGTCTGGTCCATGGACCAATCAAAACGCAATACAACATTATGACCAACTAAATTGGTCGTGATAGATTTAAAAATAAGATGTTAAAATCATGTAAGCTATTTTATGATCACAGAAATTCAAAAAAATAAAAGACCTTCTCATTGTGTCACCAATTGTGGACTACCTTTCAGGAAAATAACAAACATGGAATGGCAAACAATGTTGCCTAAGAAAGTTTTCATTTTTTTTGCACGAAAAAATCATTTTTCATTTTCCGAGTGCCCAAAATGGGTTTTTTTATGAAGGACCTACCAAAATTGTTGCAAAATTGGACCAAATCAATTTTCTAAAATACTAGGACATATTTAATGCACAATTGACAAAATGGTTGGGTGTAAAAGTCTTGATCCACCTCTCGTGAAAAAGACAAATTTCCGCCGATTCAGCTGGAAGCGGGTCAAATTTGAACTGCAGCTGCCTCATAGTTTGCTATTTATTTTTTCCAAAAATCATTTCTAGGTACATAAATATCTATTTAATCAGAGAAACACCAAAAAAAATTCCAAGATTCAACCACTAGCTAGGAACGGTCATTCCGGCCGTTTTGACCGCATTTTGAAACGGCATAAAAAATTCAAAAAAAATCAAAAAATTGGGAAACCTTCGCATTGTGTCATCATATGTGGCCAAGTTCCTAGGAAAAATAACAAACTTGTAATACGGCAATTATTTTAAAAAATTGTTCTCAGAAATGAGCTATCATCTGTGAAGATTCATGGCTTTCAAGCCAAATGATCAATCTAATGGCCACATTCGTGGCATAGTTTGTTAAAATGATCTCATATTGTGAACAAGGGTGCATATTGGAATGGCAAACAATGTTGCCTAAGGAAGTTTTCGTTTTCTTTGGATGAAAAAACCATTTTCCATCTTTCGATTGCCCCAAATGAGGTTTTTTTGTGAAGGACCTACCAAATAATTGTTGCAAAATTGGACCTAATCAATTTTATAAAATACTAGGACATATTTAATGCACAATTGACAAAATGGTTGGGTGTCAAAAGTTTTGATCCACCTATGGTGAAAAAGACAAATTTCCGCCGATTTAGTAGGAAGCGGGTCAAATTTGAACTGTAGCTACCTCGTAGTTTGCTCTTCATTTTTTCCAAAAATCATTTCTAGGTACATAAGTATCTATTTAATCATAGAAACACCAAAAAAATTCCAAGATTCAACCACTAGCTAGGGTCATTCCCGCTGTTTTGACCGCATTTTGAAACGAGCATAAAAAATTCAAAAAAATCAAATAATTGGGAAACCTTCGCATTGTGTCATTATATGTGGCCAATTTCCCAGGAAAAATAAAAAACTTGCAATACGGCAATTATTTTAAAAAAGTGTTCTCAGAAACGAGCTATCACGTGTGAAGATCCATGGCTATCAAGCCAAATGATCAATCTTATGGGCACATTCTTGGTATAGTTTGTTCAAATGATCTCATATTGTGCAAAAGGGTGCATCTTGGAATGGCAAACAATGTTTCCTAAGGAAGTTTTCATTTTCTGTGCACGGAAAAACCATTTTCCATTTTTCGATTGCCCCAAATGAGGTTTTTTTGTGAAGGACCTACCAAATAATTGTTGCAAAATTGGACCAAATCATTTATCTAAAATACTAGGCCATATTTAATGCACAATTTACCAAATGGTTGGGTGTAAAAAGTTTTGATCCACCTCTCGTGAAAAAGACAAATTTCCGTCTATTCAGTTGGATGCGGGTCAAATTTGAACTATAGATGCCTTGTAGTTTGCTATTTATTTTTCCCAAAAATCATTTCTAGGTACATAAGTATCTATTTAATCATAGAAACACCAAAAAAATTCCAAGATTCAACCACTAGCTAGGAACGGTCAAGCCCGCCGTTTTGACCGCATTTTGAAACGGGCATAAAAAATTCAAAAAAAATCAAAAAATTGGAAAACCTTCTCATTGTGTCATTATATGTGACCAAGTTTCCAGGAAAAATAATAAACTTGTAATACGGTAATTATTTTTAAAAAGTGTTCTCAGAAATGAGCTATCATGCGTAAAGATTCATGGCTTTCAAGCCAAATGATCAATCTTATGGCCACATTCATGGCATAGTTTGTTCAAATGATCTCATATTGTGCACAATGGTACATCTTGGAATTCCAAACAATGTTGCCTAAGGAAGTTTTCATTTTCTTTGCATGGAAAATTCATTTTTCATTTTCCGAGTGCCCAAAAGGAGGTTATTTTGTGAAGGACCTACCAAATAATTGTTGCAAAAATGGACCAAATCAATTTTATAAAATACTAGGACATATATAATGCACAATTGACAAAATGGTTGGGTGAAAAAAGTTTTGATCCACCTTTGTTGAAAAAGACAAATTGTCGTCGATTCAGGTGGAAACGTGTCAAATTTGAACTGCAGCTGCCTCATAGTTTGCTCTTTACTTTTTCCAAAAATCATTTCTAGGTAAATAAGTATCTATTTAATCAGAAATACATGGTTTGATGGCGAGACATCGAGGTTTGGATGGTGGCCGAGGGCCCCAACTCTAGAGCGCGTAAGCTCGCATGCCCGCCGCGTGGTCATCGCGTGACCGTGGTGTTGCCATGTGTTCTGGGCGGCCTAGGCATGTCTAGTGGGTTGGGCACTCCCCAGGTAGGTGCTAGGAAGAAAATCACAACATAAGATTCTCACGAGGAGACCGATCGATGCTCAAACATGAATAAGCAGCCAACTGTTTGATTTGTGGTACGGGAAATGCGCATGGCTAATGGGCGTGAGTTTTGGCTGAGGATGACCAGTTACTAAGAAAACCGTCTTCACAAATTTTCACCTCAAAAGGAGGAGCCTAGGTGATACTTGCTTTACAAAGTACCACACTGGACATAAATACGAATGTTGAAGCTGGGCTCAAAATAATGAATGGATTGAGCTGGCATTTGGTGGAGGATGGTTATTTGGGCATAGGAAAGCACTGTAGAAAATGGATACCATTTGGACATGCCAAAGTGATACTTCCTTCACAAAGTGCTGCTCTGAACAGAATAGGAAAATGAATATTTTCGAATTACTTTTGAACTAGGCAAGGAATGTTTTTGACATATTTGATGAAGATATGATCCAAAACATTTATGAGATTTTTTTGGGAATTTTTGGAATAACAGAAATATAGGTTGCTTCACAACCTAGGGCAAAAACTGCCACATGGACATGACACATAGACAAAACTGATGAGATGGCGCCTAGTCATCACAACCCACCACAATCTACAAGGCTATGACCATCTATATTGGTCATTAACAACTAGAAATAAGGCAGCAGACTAGCACTGTTTGCTTTGTGACCATTTCGTGTAAGGAAATTACGACCTTTCTGACCAAAATGGTCACAATGGTTTAGGGTTTGGAGCCCCCCGAACAGCTTTTGACCAATTGGTCTGAAATGGTCATAGATCTATGACCAATTCTTCCAGGGTCACTGACAAAAGGTCACTAGTTGACATATTTCTTGTAGTGCTCGGAAGCGGGAGGGTGCGAGGAGCAGCCTAAATAGCTGCCTCCACCCCCACATCGAACTCCTCTATTACTACCCCACTGCCCTATTGGACCCCAATGCTGGGTCCGTCCATCAGCTCGATCAGCCGCCCGAGTCGCCATTGCGCTTGATTTGGGTACGCCCTGTAAGCTAGTACGGACCCAGTAGTGGTGGTCGGGCATATTTTTTTTCATAACTTTCTACACCACGAGGTGCAAATAACACAAACAGTTTTTTTTGTAACTTTGTACACCACAACGTATAACTGACGGAAGCACACACATGCACGATTACCACATACACAAGATTATCATGTAGACTAAAAAAACGGCAAGATACCATGGATTATAGAAGGCAAAGAGGCAGCAACACCAATAACATCAGACCCAGACACCTCCGACCCGCAAAAAGATACATCTGTATATACAAAGTGAACCACATTGTTAAATAACGATAAACAACAGGGAAAATGAAAATTCATCGGGCCAAAAACACAAACCAAGGCCACAATCAACACGACACTTGCCCAAACGGACCTCCTCCCTGCGAGAAGCATCAAAGGCACAACTACCTGCTTGCAACAACAAATCACAACATTTAGTCCACAATAGCAGCAAAAACCAAACGAACGAAAAAGAAAGGACACAAACCAGATGGTATATCAATATCAACCGAAGCAAAAGACGACACAATATCCACCGAAGCAAAAGACGGCACAGAGCAAGCAGACAAAGAAGGCGACCCACGCGCCCGGCGACCAAGCCGAGAAGACGGACGATGATGAGCAAGCGCAGGCCTATCCGGGGAATCAGTAGAAGCACCACGCCGACCGAAACAACCACGACGCACAACCATAAGACCACGCGAGCCACGAGGCCGGCCAGGACGTCGCAAACCATCACGACAAGATGAAGGAGCAACCATCGAACACTAAGAAAGAAATGAAACCACACACAACGGCACAAGAGGAAAACCAGCATATTTATAGCCCCATATCACGCGGCAGAACTCCAGAAGACACGCGAAAATCAGAACTGACGGACAGGAACGCACACACTCTGGAAAGAACGACCAAAGCGGCAGCGGCAAGTTATACGGTGAAAACAACAGGTTGAACGGCGCGCGAGAAATCCGGGCGGTGCAAGCAAACCGTCTCACCCGATCGCCGCTATCCACTCATAACACCAACCCGCTGCATGGCTCCATCCCCATTCTCTTGTTGTTTTGCTCCTGGAAGCAAGTACACTTCTGCTAATTAGTTCCGATTGGCCGACCGCCTGCATGATGCCGCTCATGCATATTGTCGTGTTGCTTTGGATGCAAATACAACACCCATGGTCATCTCTAATTGGTCCACTCGCTCATTGGCCACTGACGACACCGATCCCATTGCATGATGAAACTGGTCCACCACGCGGCGGCACACAATTAGTGTGCATGCATGCAAGGCAAACACGTACGTATAACCCCTCCATACTACAACGGTGCAAACAACAAAAATCAAAATTTTTGTTTAGAGTAGAACGAGAGACAAAGCAAAATGATTCAAGTGTAATCTTTATTTATCATGTTTACGTATATATACAATCAGGAAGGATGCATCCAAGAGAAGCGTCCGTTGCAAAAGGTGTCGATCGGGAGGAGACGAGCAACCGTTGGGCAGTTGCCAAAGTGGCAACCGCACGCATGGTGCGGGAATGTGGGGATTCCCCTAACTAAATATTGGGGTTAATTAGTTTTAACACTCCCCCTAATCACCGCTTAACCGTGTGTTTGATCATCATCTTGATTAAGTCTCCTCAAAAACCCTGTGGGAAAAATGTGAGGAGTATAGTATTTGATATTTGCCAAAACTCCTTCAAACCCAGTTGGAAAAATAAGGAGAAAATTATGCAACATATAATGGTTATTGTCTCTTTCAACTCAATACGAGAAAACTCATAGAATCAAGAGGACAATAAATATGTCGTTTATACTTTCCTAAAAAACCCAGTGGGGGAAAACATAAAGTATGACATATGATCTCATGTTGATATTACCTCATTAAAAACCTTTATGACAATTTGTAAAGTAAACTCGTGAAGGGAAAAAGAGTATAATATGATGCTTTGAACATGAACAATTCAGGAAGATACTCCCCTTGATTCTTGCAAATTCCAAAGCCGTCAGATACCAATTCCATGAACATGTTTCTGGAATGTAAAAGTTGGTAGAGACTTGGTGAACAAATCAGTTGCATGATTTGACTTGCAAGATATGCAATATAAAGATATTGCTGATTAGTAACCTGTTTGCATCTGGACAACACAAGAAACATTATCATTGAGATAATGGTTGATGGATGTAGACATGAGGTCTGTTTCGAAGACTCTCCAGAGAGGGCTACCACACCTAGTAGGAACACTAAGCTTGTCTACGATCCGACATAGTGGGATATGATCGATGTATCCAATGATATCGGAGTTCACATTCCTATGAAACTGAAAAACCAGGACAAGATGTTTGATGCCTTGGAGATATCGAAAGATATTCTTGAGTACCAACCAATTGTGTTTGGTGGATCCAATGGCATTATGGAATATTGAGTCTCAATATCTCATTTCCATCATCTCTTGGTCTAAATAGATCTTTCTCTACATCTAGAGAATGAACTACCATGAGAGTTATGGATGGATAAGATTTGTCCATAATGAGTTTCTCCAATATGTTTTGGATATAGACAACATGGTGTACCATAATGTATGAATAAAGGTGCTCAAGTTGTAGTAACGAGCAGTCTTTTGGTTTACCCAGATCCTTCATTTTAAAATCCGTCATTTAGATGATTACATGTGTCGTCATTGCAGACACACAAACATGGATAATCATCATCGTAGGAGTAATCCTTGTGGAAAGGAACTCACTAAGTCGGTTGTACCAAATGTACCGACAACAATAAGTCGTATGGTGACTTACTGATTTTACACAATGTGTGTTGCATTTTGTATTTCGATTCAGAATTGAGATTCCATCGGGAATCAATCATATATGTCTGAATCTAGTGATGCACATGGATATGTAATCACTACATCTATCAACTACAGAGATAGATGATTTTGTACTGCCAATGATATAAGTTATCGAAAAGAGATTCCACCTCTGGAGAATAGTTGGGTATCTGCGTGAACTCTTATGCTACAATACTTGCTCTTTGTTTTCATCACCTCGTTGTTCTCAATTCTGTTCCCAGAAGAAAACTGGTGTAGGTATTGCCATTATTGAGCAAGATCATTTCTACCTAGATTATACCCTTTGCTTGAGCTCAGTCCGAGTGTTGTTCACACTTTGCCATGGCCATGGTCTTTGGATCTGAATCATTCGAAAGGTTTTTGCAATCTAGTTGAGAAATGTATGTCGACAATTTGTAGACTTCCGGTTATATGATTCTCCGGAATCTATATATCAATATATAGTTGATGGAAATATCATTACCCATGGTGACTGCTCGCGATTTCCCAATGCGATTGAGTCGAGTACTCCGATGTCCCGGTCATTGTGTGCACTATGACCTGAGTTGGTGGAGGTTTCCCGTCCATTGGGTGTATACTACCCATTAGGTGTCTCTCAACGTGAAGTTGACTTGCATTTACTGATTCACAGGCCTTGATATCCTTACTTGCGAGAAGCTGAATCCTGATATATTTCTGCCATACATCTCCCCCTGTTCCTTTGAACGGGGAGTGGAGTAGATTTTGCTGGTACCTCCACTCTTTCAGGCGTACTTTTACAAGATTGTAGGACTGTATAACACCTTTAGAGTCAGTAAATGAATCTGGCAGGTTATTTGCAATGTGTTGCAAATCTTCTGAACGCATGGTTCAGATCTTTGAGTATGTGGATTTGAGGCAGAAATGTGTTGAACATTTCACTAATTTCCCGGCATTCGTTAGGAGAAGGCCGATAAGATGACGGCGGGCGCCGGAGCGTGGCGCAGGCGGAGGAGTGGCGGGCGTCGGGGACGGCAGGCACGACGGCCGGCAGTGTCCGCGTCGACAACCACATCGCCGGCTTCAGCTTCCACAACCGCAGGGGTTGGAGACGGCAGCGCCGCGGTTTCGTCGTCGTCGTCGATTATGACGACGTCGTCCGGCTGGATGGTGCTCAAGTCCCGGCGCAGCGGTCGATGGCGGCCATGGTGCGGCCGTAAAGCCTCTCCGCGAGCCTGCTCCAGCCCGCACTGGCGTCAACGTGTTCTGCGAACGCCACGGGCACGAAGCTAGGGGCCGCGGCTGAGCGCGGGAGCGCG
>NC_041393.1:117911816-117917052 GCF_002162155.2 Triticum dicoccoides | reverse complement strand
CCACGGCCTGGCGCGAGCGGCACGCGGAGGCCGGGGAGCGGCGCTGACGCGGCCAGGAACGGCCACGGCCGGCGACGAGGGCGCGAGGTGCGGCCATGCAGCAAGTTTTGAGGCCTAGTGCTCTCGGTTACGAGCGTGCTGATAACGTGTTTAGAGTAGAACGAGAGATAAAGCAAAATGATTCAAGTGTAATCTTTATTGATCATGTTTACGTATATATACAATCGAGAAGGATGCATCCAAGAGAAACGTCCGTTGCAAAAAGCGTCGATCGGGAGGAGACGAGCAACCGTTGGGCAGTTGCCAAAGTGGCAACCGCACACATGGTGCGGGAATGCGGGGATTCCCCTAACTAACTGCTGGGGTTAATTAGTTTTAACAATTTTAACATTCACGTCCAAACAACCGAAAGCGACTGGACGTACAAAAACAGAGACACAAACTGATTGAGATGACCCATACAAGAAAAATAAGCACACCACCCTGCCACACACTGAATGAAAAAACGCTAAACCAACCAAATCGAACGCCACACCAGTTCAAAAAATTTGAAACGAAACCTTAAATCTACAAAGCAGTTGTACACCACCAGGTACCAAACAAATAGCACGTGTCACATGCGGTATTCACCATACATCATTTTCACACAAGTGGCTAAACCTTAGAGCAAAATCTTTGCCTGAAATAGAGGCTTGGGTATTTGGAGAAATAATGAGCTTCATTTTGGGACTAGAATGACAGTAGCTACATGTCAATCGCCTGACTTCGAATTTGGGGTCAATCAATTTTTGGTTGAACGGAAAAACAACCGAGAGGGGAGGAAGAATCTCACTTGGCAGGCTACTCCATCATCTATCTTAGGGTGGGGGAGGCAGCACGGCGATTGTGGGGGCGACAGCAATGCGGAGCCAAAGGTTTGCGAGAAAAAAAAATGGCGATGCCCAGGCCTAGAGGGATGGCGGGGACGACAACATCACAACAATGGGAGGAGGTTTCGGGGAGGGCGGGGCAGCAAGGCAGCTCGGTAGCACCACCAGCCGCAGGCAGTGGTGGTCAGCAGTTAAACTAGTGGTCCATGGGCTGTTGGAAGAAGATGCATCGGGAGGTTGAAGACGACTTTGCAGCCATTAGATCAGAGATCAAGGGTGAAGAACAATCGCCTGACCGAAATTAGGAATTCAGCACCCAACCAGTCCCTATTATAAATGCTTGCAAAATTCAGAGCACCGAAGCTTCCAGTTCCACCTTGCATACCAATCTGTTCATATGAAATTTGATCACATAGATCATAGCTCATTTGTGAAAACCCATCTACAAAAGTAGGAGGTATGTATCTAAATCCATAGTATGTATTTAAAACCAAAGTACATTATAAGCCAAGACTGTACATCACATTTACAAAGAATCAAATACAAAATCAGCCTAAAAATTTACTGGAGTAAAATTCTCTGGTTTTTATACCACGACACAACAACTTCACATTGTTATTTGCTTTCAGACCACCCTCGTCCCATATGGCGAACCATCTAATGCCTGAAAAATACACACTTTAAAAACACAATGAATTAACATAAGTAGTCAGCAACAATGTTTGGTAGAGGTACAAAAGGATATCTCATCGAGCACACACAGCAACACAGGCAAAAAACACGACAGTGACAACTGCAAGAGCACCAATATTCGCTTGCTCAAGAAGATAACCAAAAAAAAAAACATAAATCACGCCCCAAAAGGACCAATGAACATCCAGCAATCAATTTTGCCAAAACAACACATAGAAATAGAATAGGGAGTAAATCAACATTGCAGAAAGACCAATGACCATTCAGCAGCAGAGTTGCAAAAAAATGTTAAAGCATTGGCGGATGGCAAGTTGGAGCATTCTTTCAATCTGCAAGCCTTCATACTTCTTGCTTCAGCATATTTCTTCCCTGGAGTCCACTTAGCCAGCTCGGCAGAAGAGTTCAGAAAGATTTGAGAAGTACTCCCTCCGTAAAGAAATATAAGAGCCGATGGTGTTGGTGGTGAGTGGCAGTAGTGGTACAATGTACTCCCTCCGTCACGAAATACTTGTCATCGAAATGGATAAAAAGGGTAGTAGTTACCCAGCAGCAGGCAGAGCAAGCTAATAGTAGAGCCAATCCACCAGAGTGGCCAAGCAGACTTCCACAGGCTTGGCATTCTTAGTGCACACAATGGAAATCATCAGGCAGCTAGATCAGAATGCTCGAATGACAAAGCCAATATTTTCAACTGCAAATCTCAACATAAAACGAGAACATAGCAACTATTTCCAAGTTGTGTGTTTGAGATAAGTTGATAGTCCAAACAACTTCATCAACTAGGATTGTCACGGACCTGGGCATTCTGTGCATTTACCAGAGCCCGCCTAACAAGGCTGGTGTCTGATCTGAGATGTATGTACATATCAATATATGTATGTACAAGGCTGGTGTCTGATCTGAGATGTCTGATCTGAGATGTATGTACATGTCTGATCTGAGTTGCATGATCCAATTTATTCCTAAGAGAAAAATGCTTGGAAGTAGGATCCACCACAGCAGGCAAAGCCAAGCTAAGCTTCAACAGAGCAGCCTTAATTTTTTGTGCAAAGGTTAATCACCAGGCTGGCCATGCACATATTGTTCCTTGGGCTGGCCATAGTGGGACTAACTAAGATAGTAACATAACGCTCCCCAAGACAAGTTTGCTTATGTGGCAAGTAGTTAATGAGAGGTGTTTGTGGTAACATAATATGTCACCATAACATAACACACCCAAAGGCAAAATGAGTCATCTAAACAAATAAAGGCTTGCATGATACTACCCATAGTCTATGAAGGCAGTAACATAAACTAGTGTCATATGCATAACAGCAAGTTACTCCCCACTATGACTAACCTTATTAGATACACAAACACAGTACTATACAGATATTATTAACTTGATTCTCGTATCTGCTAATCCTGCTAATGTCCAAAGGAAAGTACTTTTAATACACACAGAAGTTATGTCTTAACTGTGAGAAGAGTTTGCAGCGACTACAGAAACCAACAAATATTTCCATGATGCTAAACCAATCTAGTGGGGGCATTAATCGATCTGCAAAGCCTTCATAACATTTGCTTCTACAGTCTACGCATCCATTCCCGGAGCCCATTTAGCCTGCCTTGTACGTATATGTGTGCATGTTGGGGTTTCAACTTACTCCTGAGAGAAACCCAGCGAAGAAACAATGGATGGGATGAATCAAAGCCAAGCAGGCTTCAACAGGAGAAATGGATTCAGATCTCCATTCTTAGGTTAATCGTCAGGCTGGCAGTTTACTGACCCCCGCCCCCTGATATATATAGAGAGAGTGTGTGCATACACGTTCCAAATTACTCCCTGAAAGCAAGTTGCTACATTATTTAGGAATGGAGGGAGTAGGATCCACCACGGCAGCCTAAGCTCCGCTGAGGTACAAAGGAGCTGAGAAAGCCTAGGTATTCTGGCCTTTATCAGGCTGGCCATTTAGCCCATTCTACACACACATTCTCAGAGCCCATTTGCTTTGTGCATATCCAATCTGCTACATTATTTAGGAATGGAGGGGGTAGGATCCACCACAGCAGCATAAGCTAGGTGTGCTTCGAAAGGCACTCAGATCTCCATTCTTTATGCATAGGTAATCATAAGGCTGGCCAAGGACAAACCCAAACATAAAATTCAGATCCAAACAAATCTTTCCATGATAACCACAGCAAAATACAGGCACTAAAGCATGCAAGGAGGGCAGCAACTGTTCAGAACCCAACAAATATCTCCATGATGATTTCTACAGCAAGACATCAAGCAATAAACCATGGAAGCAAAGCAGGCAGCCACAAACTAAGCTAAAATGCTCCTTAAACAAGCATAACATGAATCTAGTGGGGGCATTCAACGATCTGCCAAAACTTTTTGTGCGTACATGTGTGCATGCATGCATGTTGGGGTTTTTGCAATTTACTACTGAGAAACCCAGGCAAGAAACAAAGGATGGGATGAACCAAGCACGAGGCGAAGCGACAGAGACATGGATTCACATCTCCATTTTTAGGCTAATCATCAGGTTCGCAATTCATTTGACAACCCCCACCCAACAACACCCAACAACAAGTGCCTCAGACTAAGACCAGGCGGAGGAAACAAACACGAAATCAGCAAATATGTCTGAGGTACAAGGAAATTTCAAGGTGCACAAACCAAAAAAGACAATACCAAACAGAAAAAGGAACAACATTCAGTTGCCAGAAAGATCGGAATAATAGAGCTTTGCAGAAACACCCTAATCCAAAAAACACCCTAATGACCAATTAAGCAAACAGAGTTGCAAAACGCTATAAAAACATACAGGAGCACTCTTTTGATCAGCCAAGCCTTCATTCGTACTTCTTGCATCAACATACTTATTCCCTGGAGTCCACTTAACCAGCTCGGTCAAAGGCAATTAAGAGTTTAGGAGGGTTGAGTAGTTCCAAGCATGCAAGGAACTGAAGTGATGGTAGTAGTATAGTAGTAGTAGAAGAAGCAGCAGCAGCAGCAGCAGCAGGTTAAGAGCAACTCCCAATCCACCAAAGCGGCCAAGCGAGCTTCAACAGGGAAGTGCATTCAGATCTCCATTCTTAGTGGTAATCATCAGGCAGCTAGACCAGAATGCTCAAAGGACAAAGCAAATATATTAACTGCAAACATCAACACAAGACAAGAAAAGAAAAATCAAAGTGGTGCATTTGAGAAAACTAATACAGAGCCCAAACAACGTTCTCAACTAGAATAATACTATTACAGAACTGAGCATTCTGTGCATTTGCCAAAAGCCATCAAACTTTTTGTATCTCCAAACACCGTCACGGGAGCCCAGAGTGTGCATACATGTTCCAATTTACTCCTAAGAGCAAATTGCTACATTATTTACGAACAGAAGGAGTAGGATCCATCACCGCAGCGGCCTAAGCTACATGAGCTTCAACGGAACTGAGAAACAAATACTATCAGATATTCTGGCCTTGATTTTCATATCTGCTAATCTTGCTTGAGTCCAAGTACTACAATTCACACAGAAGTTACATTCTGATCCAGTCAAATCTTTCAATCATGATTTCTACAGCAGAACACCTGGCACTAAACCATGTAAGGGGGGCAGCCTCGAACTAATATGGTGGGGGGCATACCATGAATCTAGTGGGGGGCATTCATCCAATCTGCCAAAGCC
>NC_041393.1:117901114-117911337 GCF_002162155.2 Triticum dicoccoides | reverse complement strand
AACCCAGCCAAGAAACAAAGGAGGGGGAAGGGATCAATCAAGCACAGCGGCCAAGTGGGATTCACTGAACCACCTACCTCAATCAACAACAAAACAACAAATACCTCCGACTAAGAACTTTTCAATGAAAAACCAGGCAGAACTACTGCAGAAGAAATTAACACAGGAAATCAGCAACCATGTGCAGACGTTCACAAGGAAATCTCAACATGCACAAACCAATGAGAGCAACAATATTCAGTTGCCAGAAAAGATCACAAGAATAGATATTTAAGGGCACTGCAGAAACACCTAATGACCCTCCAAAAAGACCTAATGATCATTAGGCAATCAGAGTTGCAAAACGCTATAGAAACATATAGGAGCATTCTTTTGATGAGACAAGCCTTCATTCATACTTCTTGTTTCAACATATTTATTACCTGGAGTCCACTTAGCCAGCTCAGTCAAAGGAAATTAAGAGCATCTCCAGCCGGACCGCCCACCCCCACTCCCCCCTAGACGTCCAAAGTAACACCAGTGCTGGAGGTAGCAGCAACAGCAACAGCAGGTTAAGAGCATCTCTAGCAGAACCCTACAAAAACCTGGAATTGTCAATGTACCAGAGTGGTCAAGCAGGCTTCAACAAGGAAGTGCATTTAGATCTCCATTCTTAGTACAATGCACACTATGGTAATCATAGGCAGCTAGATCGGAATGCTCCAATGACAAAGCCAATAGATATATGCAAACATCAACGTGAAACGAGAAAAAAGCAACTATTTCAAAGAAGTTGTGCAAGAATTCTATGTATTAGCAAAGCCAAGAATAATACAAAACCAAGAATTCTATGCATTAGCAAGCCTTCATACTTTTTGTGTCTCCAAGCACTCTCATCGGAGCCCAGCTAGCCAGGTTGGTGGAAGATAATATATATATATATATATGCATGTGTGCATGCATGTTCCAATTCAGCAAAAAGTTAGAACATCTTATATTTGTGGACGGAGGGAGTACATTATTTTGGGAAGGTGGGAGTAGGATCCACCACAGCAACCTAAGCTAGGCGAGCTTCAACGGAACTGAGAAGAGCATTCAGACCTTAGAACTTCATTCTTTATGAACAGGTGTAATCATCAGGCTGGCCAAGCACACAAGGTTCCATATTTGATAAACAGATACTATTACATATTCTGGCCTTGATTCCCATATCTGCTAATCTTGCTATGCCCAAACATAAGTACTACAATTCACACACAAGTTATGTTCAGAACCCAACAAATATTGCCATAATGATTTCTACAGCAAAACACCAGGGCATTAAACCATTGAAGGTAAGTTATGTTCAGAACCCAACAAATATTGGCACGATGATTTCTACAGCAAAACACCAGGGCATTAAACCATTGAAGGTGGGCAGCCTCAAACTAACATCTAGTACTTCTCCAAGCATACCATGAATCTAGTGGGGACATTCATCTGATCTGCCAAAGCCTTCATAACTTTTGCTTCTACACATCCACTCCCGGAGCCCATTTGGCCTGCTTCATGCGTACATGTGTGTGTGTGTGTGTGAGAGATGCATCAATGGATGGGTGCACTTTGGGGGTTTTGCATTTTACTCCTGGAGGAACCCAGCCAAGAAACCAGGATATTCGACAAGCACAGCGGCCAAGCGGGCTTCCACGGAGAAGTGGATTCAGATCTCCGTTCTCGAGGATAATCATCAGGCTGGCAGTTCAGTGCACCCAACGTTTACGAGTCGACGAGTCGATGAGTCGTTCGAAGGTTGAGACTCATAGACTAATCGTGACTAGTCTAGACTACTGCTGGACTAGTCGACATGGTACTGTAGTTCACAACTGCAGTAGTCAATTACCAAAACCTAGTATTAATATGTAATAGTATATACTATACGAAGTGCATTGGAGCGCCAATTTGTCCTGCAGATTAGGCCAGTAAGCATATTTCCATGTTGGGCCTTGCTCCTAGTTGGCTTCTTGCAGGATCCTTCCATGGATCATATTGCTCATTGGCCTGAGCTGCAGCTGCTGAAACAATACTTGAGATATTTCCGGCGTAGACATTGCACTTCAGACCTAAGGATCTTGAAACTGAAGCAAACAAAACGAAATAAGGAAGAGGGCAGGGGGTAAAAATCGAATCGAAGAAGGGAAGAAGAGAAGGGAGAAATTACTTTGCTAGTATGCTTGCTTGCTTACTGCAACCTGAGGGACGAGCGGATCCAGTAGCCAGAAGGCAGCAGAGGGAGGGAGACCGTAGGGACAGATCTAGGGAGAGCAGAAGCAGTGGAGGGAGAGGGCCAGAGCAGAGGAGTGCAGATCCATGGAGAGCAGAAGCAATGAAGGGAAAGGGGCAGGGTGGCTGGCTCACTTATCCCCTCCCAATCCCTAAAAAAAAATTGAGTCGAACGACTCAAGGTGCACGACTAGTCTAGTCTAGTCTACGACTAGTCCTTCGACTCCTCGACTCGGCGAACTAGTCTACACGAGATTTCTAGTCGACACCCAGAATGCGACTCATAGACTAGTCTAGCGACTAGTCTCGACTAGTCCCTCGACTCGTAATCAATGAGTGCACCCCACTTATCTGAACAAGGAAGTGCCTACGGCTAAAAGAATTCATTGTGAAAATGCTCACACTGTATTTACCACAGTTAATAGCACCTAAATCAAGATAAAAAATGCAAGGAGAAAAAAGCTAAAAGGAAATTAGCATCAGAGATTCCCCTAGACGGATGCATCATTCGCGGCCCCAATCTGAAATCGGGAGCACTGCAGAGTCCCTGTCTTGCTTACCGTCATTTGCTAATTATGTTTGTACCGGATTTGTTGCAACACAAATTTAGCAAACGTCAGATTAAAATCCATACAAAAACAGCTACAAATAGCAAACACCAGTGGTATTCATGTCCATTCAGGCAAAGACCTTAGATTCTGTGAATTTAGATTAGCATCAGAGATTCCCCTAGACGAATGCATCATTCGCGGCCCTGATCTGAGCCGGAGCCGCTGCAGAGTCCCTGTCTTGCTTATCATCATATGCTAATTTTTTTGTTCACAAGGCAAAACACTCCACCCAATTGATGCAGAAACAAAGCAAAGATGGTGCAGGAGTTAAGTGAGAATAGCATCAGAGATTCCCATAGAAACCCCGCCAAGAAAGAAAGGCAACAAGCACAGCGGCCAAGCAGGCTTCGATGGAGAATTAGATTCAGATCTTCATTCTTCAGTTCTTAGGCTAATCACCAGGCTGGCAGTTCGGTCAACCACATACCTCAACAATAAAATGCCTCAAGACTAAGCATTTTCCATTCCAAAATGCTTAAACTGTAGTCAATGAAAAATGCAGGCAGAAGGAAGTACTACAGAAGAAATTAACACAAGAAACCAGCAACCACCTCTGAGACATATACAAGATAATCTCAAGGTGCACATACCAATGAGAGCAACAATATTCAGTTGGCAGAAAAGATCACAAGAATAGAAACTTCAGGGCACTGCAGAAACACCCTACTGACCCTCCAAAAGTACAGCCAAATGGCAGTTAAGCAATCAGAGTTGGAAAACGCTATATAAACACATGGAGAGCATTCTTTTGATCAGCCAGCTGGGTCAAAGGAATTTAAGGCCTCCTTTGGTTCATAGTTTAGGAAAATCATGTGAAGTGAGATGACATGCATCTCAATTCCTATAAAACCTTGGTATTGCCAATGCACCAGAGTGGCCAAGCAGGCTTCAACAGGGAAGTGCATTTAAATTAACAGGCAGCTAGATCATAATGCTCCAATGTCAAAGACAATATATCTAACTGCAAACATCAATATGAAACAAGGAAAAAGCAACAATTTAAAAGAAGCTGTGCATTTGAGATTAGCTAATGCAGAGTCCAAACAACTCAACTAGAATAATTTTACAGAACCAAGAACTATTGATTTGCAAAGCCTTCATACTTTTTGTGGCTTCATACACTCACCGGAGCCCAGCCAGCCAAGTTGGTGGAAGATCAGAGATACATATATATATATATATACATATGTGTGTGTTGTGCATGTATGTTCCAATTTACTCCTAAGAGTAAATTGCTACATTATTTATGGAAGGAGGGAGTAGGATCCACCACAGCAGCCTAAGCTAGGCAAGCTTCAACGGAGATGAGATCTCAGAACTTTATTCTTTATCCAAAGGTAATGTAATCATCAGGCTAGCCAGAGGTTCCATATTTGATATACAAATACTCCTTAAGCACTCAGGCCTTGGTTCTGGTTTCTTCTAATCTTGCTATGTCCAAACATAAGCACTACAATTCACACATAAGTTATGTTCAGATCCAAATAAATATTCGCATGATGATGTCTACAGCAAACCACCAGGCATTAAAGGTGGGCAGCCTCAAACTGATACCAAACACTACTTAAACAAGTATACCATGAATCTAGTGGGGGCATTCACCCGATCTGCCAAAGCCTTCATAACTTTTGCTTCTACACATCCATTCCCGGAGCCCATTCAGCCTGCTTCGTGCGTATGTATGTGTGTGTGTGTGCGCGAGATGCATGCATGCATGCATCTTGCATGTTGGGGGTTTTGCAATTTACTCCTGAGAGAAACCCAGCCAAGAAACAAACGCCATGACAGGTCAAGCACGGCGACCAAGCGGGCTTCAACGGAGAAATGGATTCAGATCTCCGTTCTCAAGGATAATCATCAGGCTGGCAGTTCAGTGCAACAACGAGGTGCCAAGTTAAAAGGAATTCATTGTGAAATGTTCATACTGTATTGAACGCTGCTACAGGCAGCTAAATCAAAAGAACAAAAGGGCAAACCAAAAATGCAAGAACAAGCAAGTGAAGTGAAAATAGCATCGGAGATTCCCCTAGACGGATGCATCATCCGCGCCCCCGATTTGAAATCAGGAGCGCTGCAGAGTCCCTGTCTTGCTTATCGTCATATGCTAAAAAAAAATTATGCTGATTTTTTCTGTTCACGAGGCGAAACACTCCACCCAACTTACGCAGAAACAAAGATGGCGCGGATAGCATCGGAGATTTCCCATAGACGGATGCATCATTCGCGACCCGCGATATGAAATCGGGGGCGCTGCAGAGTCCCTGTCTTGCTTGTCGTCATCTGCCAACTCTGCTGGCGCGGCGAAACCCTAGTCCTCTTTTACAAATGAAGACCCAGCAACACCAAAGGAAGGAAAGCGAAGAAGGCATTGAAGCAGAAAGAGAAGAAGCTGAGAAATGCAGGGAGAAGGAGATGGATCGAAGACCCATGGGGGATTCGAGGTCAGATGGCTAATGGCTGGTGTGATTTCGCATGGAGGGGGGGATTACGGCTGGAGACGAGTGAGGGCTGAGGATTTAGGGTTCGGAGGGGAGGGGGCATATAAAGGGACAAAGCTGAATGGTAACTGGGCTGGGCCTCGCTGTGTAAGAAGGCCGGAGTGATTTCCCCCGTTTTCTTTCTTTCGTTCTCTTCTTCTCCTTTTCGGCTTACAAAGAAACAATTCGGCCCCCTCAAAATGAAACATACAAATGTCTCAAAGACTGCCGGCGCTGCCAACTTAGGGCATGTACAACGGTTGATAAAATAGTTTTATCTTAAGTATTGCGTGTGATTTAGAGATGACAACAATTTTTGTCTATAATGGGTCATCTTTTAGCCTTATCTTCAATAACTAGCAATTCCTAAAAATGTGGTGAGACATATTGTGCTAAGAGATCACCTCTTGTCTTCTCTTAAATAAGAGAAGACAAGCCTTTTCTTATAAGTTCTCTCTTCTCCACCTCATCATCTATCCTACGTGACACTCCTAAGTTAGCACCATTGTACATGCCCTTAATCGCTGCTGAAAAAAACTCTTATCCATAATCATCCGGGTCCGAGAGGCGGCAGCTGCCTTGGCAAGGGCAACGCAGCGGTGGAAAGATGGAAAAGAAGAAGTGGCTTCAGCGACGATTATCGAGGGAAAAAGGCCCCATCAGCATCATTGGGGCGAAAACCACTTTGAATTCACCTCAAAATCACCCAGTGTGACATTTTTATCAATTTTCTAAATGTTTAGGGTATAACTAATTTGGTTTTAGAGTTCGGGGGATATGGAACCATAAGGAGGAGAATTTTAGGGGGAAAACTAATACTTCTCCCTTAAAAAAAATAGATACCCCCTATTACAGGGACGAGACTTGCCTGCTCCCTCGGTGTGTGCCCATCCATGCTCCCGTGTACGTGACTTGTTTTGATTGGAACAAAATAAAGCCCGGCCCCACCCTCTTAAAATCAGGGGGGAGATGATTAGATTAAAAAAGAAAAGGAAAAAAAACAGCCGTAGGATGAAGTGGGAGCACGGATGGGAGTATGGAAAGGGAGCAGGCAAGCCGGATCCCTATTACAGCTCAATTTTTTTCCTAATGTTTTTGAAAAATAAGTTTTTTTGATAGAAAATGAACACATGTTGAAGTGAATTGATTTTCTCATGAATTAGGTAAAAAAAATGTTCCTAATCATTTGTGTATGTGTGTGTCATTGTGTTTTTTTTCTCAAAAAAGGTAATATATTAATATCATGACAATATCAATTACACCTGACTTTGCAACAACACGATATCAAGAGCTACTCAAGACATCAAGAATGTAAAAAAAAAGTTAATAAAAAATGACTTCTCTTGGGGCGAACAATGTACAAAAAATCTGGATTACCAAAGGTAGTCTTGAGTTAAGGCTTCTAGCACAAGAAGATATAACAAGTCACAGTTCACACATCCTACGGGGAAAATGAAGACGTGATCAAACGAAAGTGACACAGAAAACAATCTACGACAGACCAATGTCTGTCACCGAACCAGCAGATGAGCTCTAAAATTCACACAGCAAAGAATCATTAGCTGCAGATCAATTTTGTATACTGCTATACACAGGGATTAGTACAAAGGTTGCACATAATGTGTATGACTGAATAGCAAAGGGAAAATGTTTCCTATTACACCGCTCTTGCAAACTCACCTCAAAAGTGCTCTAAAACTACACAAGGGTCTACGGAATGAACGAATCTCAGCTGAATCTGCTAAAACTTTCTGTCTAGCCGAATGGAACTATTGTCACCACTTTGTTCTTAAGAAGAATAAATGGAAGGAAATGAGTAGAGCAACAAAATAAAGAATCTGTGGCACTGAGGTGAAACTACTTTTGAGGTGAGCTCAGGTAATGCACATCTGCCATCAACTTCCTAGCTTCTACCAGGAAAGAACACCAAAGTTCAGACAAGGATGCCAGGTGTTGCATTTCACTGGTCACTGGTAAATAGGAAAACTCAATCTGCATAGACTGCCCAATTATCCGTCCGGGCCAGTGCATCCCATGCCTTAGGCTTCGTTCTGGCCAACACACGCTTTATTCAGGGGGCGGCAACAAGAATACAAAGCCCGAGTTCTCCCGGATGAGTGGGGGCGGTTCGATGTCAGATATGTCAATCTGCTGCATTGATTTGGATATGTCATCGACGGAGAACGGTATGCTGCATTTCAAAGTGCAGAAAGGTTAAGTAGGAGGCATTTGAGATGAGTTGTCATAGTATATGCAACTGATAGGAGTAGAGAGGTAGCAACCTTGAGTCATCATCCAGTAGAAACGAATTGCTTACAGGATTGTTGGAGTCTTCTGTCATCAATACTCTCATGTTTGATATGACCTAATTTTAAAAAATCATCTGTGATCAATTCTTATCAGGTTAGATGGAGCACAAGTATGAATACTGTGAAACATACCTCTGGGGACACGCTATGTGTTCCGTACTTGTCATCCCAGTACATAGTACTGATCCTGTATAGCTGTTGTATACTAAGTACCTGAACAGGATACTCAGGGTTGTTATAAAATTCCAAGGAAATCCAACTTTTCAAACAAAGGGACGTAATGAAAGACTTAATGTATTTCTCCACTTACTGGACAGAGGTCATGACTTATTTCATCCAACGTTTTCTTTGGCTTTTGATGAATCACCTGGAAAAATGATATATGTGAGAGACATGTGCATGCAATTTGGCAAATGCGCAGTACTGCAATTATTTGTATCAATTCTTGTATCTCAAGTGTTGAGGTCCGCAGTATGTCCCCAAAGTCGAAATTCCGGCTTGTGGTTTTTTCTCGGTAGGAAAACTTTTAAAGGAAAAATAATAACTAAAAGGGTATCCATTCTTCTAACACAATATTACACGCATTTTGGTGTGTGTGAGAGAAAATCAAAGGGGTGTTCCAGTCCAAACTCCAGAGTCATGCTGCAATCATTTTCTCATATCTTATCAGCAATAGCCTAGATACTTATTCTACCGAACAAATATTTGTGGAAGTCATGTTCTAAGAGCACATGAAAAGTCATACCAGGAAACCAATAGCTTGTCTAATATGTTTAAGCTCATCCCAGGCTGAACCTGCATACTGCAAGTACGAAAACACTAGATGAGTTTATCTCTAAAAAAACACTAGATGAGAAATCAATATTTGAGGCAGCTTTTTTACAACTATTAATCAACTCAGAAACTTCTTGGGGTAATGAACATGACAAAAATATCTTATTTGTACTTCGTTTTGCTGTTGATCACTGTAAATAACATAACAGGATTTAGGCACAGCTATATGGTCTAGAACAATATGCAGGACTAAAACCCATTCAGAAAAATAGATGCTACCATAGCTCTACTGCCCCTTATTTACTTACCTCGTCAGTAGCTCTATAGCACCAATGCTCAAGTTCAGCTAATCCTGCTTTTACGTACTCGCCGTTACTGAATGAGCAGCACTCCCTTCTTAATAGAAGACTGAAGATAGATAATAATCATATGAAGCTCAGTCAACCAATTCTGGTGTTTACAGGCAATCAAATAGGTGTAGTTCATTATTACGTAAATATATTTTACCTGTTAAATAGCTGTACATTGATGAAGGAGAATATCTGAGTGAATACTTTCCGCACCAAGAATGGAGGAACCTGGTGCAGTGATACAAACAAGTAGGATTTTATTAGATACATCTTTAATCATGTTAAATAAACATACACATAATTATGAGTGATGGTATTACAATTTACAACTGCTGAAGATATTGCCCTAGTTATACATGAAATAAAAGGAAACAACAAACTAACATTGTTCACTTTAAGTATGTTCAAGAAATTTCCGAGGCTTTTCACAATCCCTTGCCAGTGAGCAATCAAAGCTTGCTGTGCAGCTGTATTTGTGTTTGAACGAGAAGATCCTTTCATCATGCTTGCTCTTGATGTTCTTGGGGCCTGAATTGATGACGACAATAGCAAATATGATGCCAATTAAGCAGAAATAATGTACCCATATTTGTTATTCCACAAATAAAAGTCAAGCTAGTAAAATGACTATCATTCTCTGAACTTAGAAAGCATAGGCACCTGAATGCACAATCCAAGCAAAGGAGAGATCTCTTTCTTCAAATTATCCCGGATCATTCCATATATCTTCTCTACATATGCCGTAAGTTGCTGTTTAAACAGTAAAGCGGGATACTTGGCTTCCACTTGTCTCAGTGTCTCTACTCCACTAACCATGCTTCCATTTATTAGAGCAAGATTTACACCTTGTGGAGTCCCTCTGAAGCTCTGGAAAGAGAAAACAGAATCACTCAGTAACTATTATGAAGCTTCTGTTAAAGAAGCAAAACTTGTGTACCTGTGTCATCCTTCCAAAAAGAGTAGCAGAGGACGACCGTCGACGCTGTGGAGCCATTCCTGTTGATCCACTCGCTTTCAGCGTCCGCTGAAGCAAAAGCAACAGCGTTGAAGCATTTGAGAGCCAATATGCTAAGACTTCGTTATTGTCCTGTGTCTATAAAACACAGAAAATAGTAGTTCAGCATTACTGTAGATAATGATAAATTGATAGTAAGGTTGAATCTCATGGTTAGAACCTCAATTGCATGTCCAATGGTCTGAATAATCCGATCAAAAACACTTGTCCGCTCTACTTCAAATGATCTCCAATGAAGAAGGCACTTGTATATAATACAAGCAGCAACTGGCCGATTCCCAGCAAATCCCAAATGCTGGGCTATGCACCTAATTAATAGATCTTGATTTTCCTGCTGCTTTTCATTTAGAGATTTCTGTGGCTTATCGTCTATGTCATATTCCTTTTTAGGAGAGGCTACAACAGCGGACTCCTGAAACACCAAAAGATTAAAAAAAAGATGGATATCA
>NC_041393.1:117884711-117900643 GCF_002162155.2 Triticum dicoccoides | reverse complement strand
GCTAACTGATACATGACCACTTTCCGCATTCCTCTGCAAAAATTAAAAAGCAATGTATATTATCGATGTATTCTCCAAGATGGAACAAAGGATAAAACATAACTACTAACTGGCCCACCTGTAAATTCGACTTGGAACGTCCCGACAAAATTTTAGCTGGAGCCACTGAAACAGCTTGCTGACGAAGGACTTTATTTTCAGATTCTACATTAGATAACTTCTCCTCTAGCCTGAAGGAGAATATGCAGATAGTATGCACTATGAGATGGAGACTCAATGTCGCATAACATGATGACAATGTACTTAGATATTAACATGGCTGTAATTCGGAGTCTGCTATAGAGAAGAAAGAGAAGGGATTACAGTATGCATAACAAGCAACATGTGAAAAGCTTAACCTTCTCAGATAGTCCTGAAATTGGCGTATTTTTACTTCAGTCTCTTCTATCTTCTTTTGCTTTTCTTCATTTGCTTGTGCTTCCTCGGAGCGTTTCTTTTCTAATTCATCTGCTCTTTGTTTTTCTGATTGAAGCGAGGTCTACAGGCAAATGAGTTGGGGTACATCACAAAATTATTGAAAGTGAATCATCAAATGAAAGTGCTTAGTTATCTGATAGTATTTATTTGTGCAAAATTAATGGACGAACCAAACATTAGGAAATTCTGGTCAACAACTGCAATGGTGATAGTCTAGTAGATTGCGTACCTTAAGTTCATCTACCTCTGCTTTCAAGGTATGAACCTTCTCAGTGTCTTGGACTATAACCTCAGTTTCCTTTACCACAGGAGGTGCTTCCGCGATAGCCTTTTTAGCAGCTTCTCGTTCCTTTAGAAGCACTGCATTTGTCTCGTCCAATTTAGCTTGCAGGGCATCCATGGAACTCCGAAATTTTGATAACTCCTGGGCTTTTGCTTCTTCCAAATCTGTCTGTATGCATATGAATTGATTTGTGTGAAATGATTGAAACAACAGATCCATTGCACATCAAAAGTACTTCTGTGAAGCAACAGGTCAAAATTATAGAAAATCAAGTCATGATTGTAACACATTTTTCTTATTTTAAGTGTTTATATGAAGCGGAAGATATATAAAACAACAAAATAAGTAACATTGTACCCGCATTCGCTTCTCTAACTGCACACGCCATGTAAGCTCTTCCACTGTCTTTTCAAGTTTATCCTTTGCTTGCTTGAGTGCACCCGTTTCCCTTGCTTCCTGATAAGAAGATAATAGCAATGCATTAGAATAGAAGTGATAATTTTGTGCGTTGGTGCAACCTTATTACTGATTTCGTGAACTTAACAATACATAACTCTTGCTTCCTAAAGAAGATAATAGTAATGAACTATAAATGGTTTTGTGCTTTGAATGCACAGAAATTATGATTTTGCATGTCCCTTCATTAAGGGAGAATTGAAAACCAAAATCAGTACGTTGCAAACTTAAGTAACGCAAACAGCATGTTAATAGATCCAAAGGCAAAGGTATAGTGGCCTAAAACAAAAGAAAAATAGTTCACAAGTTGGATGACAACTGAAACCCAAAATTCAGGACTGCAAGAGGCTATTAAGCATTGTTTAACCGAAGCTATCTATGCATTTCACTCTGGCCAGCCTCTATTATGTGCTTTTTTTCTTGATTGCTTGGACTAAACAATGAACCGAAGTAAATTCATTCTTTCTTCCTTCCAATTCATCAAAACACTCTCCTGTGGTGTTGAAGAACACACTTTTAAGATTGATTCCGTCAAGATTAAAAGGACTCCGCAATCTGAGGTGTGCAGCCAGCGAGCTTCTCCATGCTATGATGTGTGCCCATATTTGGTGAACAACTAACGCTGGAAAAGATGAAGGTTAAACTATGAGGGGGAAGAAACCCCCTAGCCTTCATCCTAAGGCCTTGTTCGGTTGCGGGTGAATCCGAGTGGATTGAAGGGGTTTGAGGGGGATTTAAACCTCCTCTAAGTCAAAATATGAATCAATCCCTGCCAATCCCCTCCAATCCTCTTGGGGAGAGGATTAACCGAACAAAGCCTAAAGAAGATGGGAGACTCAAACCCAGGTGGGCTGAGTGGAACCATGTCTCACCAGCCATTTTCTGTAGGAAACCTCCCAAGATGATGGGTCGACTATGATGTTGATGGCGCACCCCACAGTGGCCTGATTTGGTAGTCCTCGTCTTTTAAAACTATCCGCTGCCCAACATCTACCCAGATTGCTTACCGCATTAAGTACTTGCAGTGCAAGGAGGCACAAGGGCCATGGCAAGCGGAAGGGGCCATTCATTGAAAGCGATGTAGTCTACAGTGTTATAGCACTTCCACAAATTTCAACTTCAAATATAACAAACAAAAAGGGGCAAGTTTGTTTGAATAGCGGTATTTATCTTTTCCATCTTTTTCCTTCTGATTTAATTTAGCACTTAACTTTTTTTTGTCAATTTGATTACTCTTAATGCATAATGGATCTGAACTCACAATTTTATACGTACGTACATAGCATCAAGAACACAAATAGAATTTTCTTGGAAAAGTTTTATTTTGATTTGATGCCCAAAAAGAAGAAGGCAGTTGCATGAGTACGCCACATAGGGATAATCACATAGGATTAGCATGAGTTGGCTTATATAACAATGTTATAAAACCGTAAAAACAGCAGGTATAAATAGGACTAGGGAACTTAAAAAATCTGATGATAGGCGCTCTGCCCAGCCATTAAAGGAATCAAATTCACAGCACCAGTCCCAGGTGGACATGCCAGTAAGGCTGGTCATAGTGGGGAGTAACTTATACTAGTGTCATGCATATGACACTAGTCTAAGTTACTACCTTCATAGTGCAAAGTAACATAGTAGTAGTGTCGTAGATGGCTTCATTTATTAGCTTGTAGACTCGTCCTTTCTCGGGAAGCGCTATATTACAGTAACATATTATGTTACTCTAAACACCTCTCTCCTCATTAACTACATGCCACATAAGCAAAATTTTCTTGGAGTGCGCTATGTTACTACCTAAGTTACTCCCACTATGACTAGCCTAAGGACTGGCTATTCATGTTGTATCATGACTAATATCTGTGTAACAATAGTGCATGGACCTGGATATCCAGCGAAAGCCAAATTTTTAGGCATGGCAAAACAAATGTTTTTCATGGCAAGTTGTGTTCGCCGAGGATGGCAAGTTTAGTTGGCGAGCATGGCAAATCCGCCTCAGTTCATTTTTTGCCAGGAAACTGCCGTGCTTGCAAACTGAGGGAATGTTTGGTTGCCATCCACACTTTGCCACACTTGTGTGCCACAAATGTGGCATGCCACAGTTTTTGTGGTGGCCAAATTGGTCGCCACACTTGTGGCAAAAGTTGGCTAGCAACTGAGTCTATGACAAGTGGGATATGTGACTGAAAAGGTATGGCATGCCACAACTGTGGCTGCAACCAAACATTTGCCTCAATTTGCCACACTTGTGGCACAAAAGTGTGGCAAAGTGTGGATGGCAACCAAACATGCCCTGAGAATTTGCCATCCTCGCACCAATACAAATTGCCATGAAAAGAAAAGCGTTCGATTTGCCATGTCTAAAATTCTGAAGTCAGATTTTTAGTCTTTCTGTAGTTCAATTTACTGTGGTAATACACATACCATTTTAAGTTTCCTGAGTTCTTTCCTTGCAATCCTTCCCCGCCATCTGCATTGTGCAACAATGGCTGCAGCCTTTAACTTCTTATGGTATGAATGAGCTCGATGGCACCTATAACGAGCCTGTAACAGAGAATCAGGACTTTAGGAATATATCATGTGTTGAGCCAGTAACAAGCTGCATAGCAGTTCTCCTAGGATTTTACCGAACCCAGATAAAAACAAGAGCTGCATAATTGTGTAGTCTTATTATTTTGGAAGAACTGAAGGGCACCTGAATTGTAACCGCTGCCTTAGATCGCCTTTTATGTCTGAACTCATTCCTTGCTGCCATTGCACGCAATGCTGCTTGTATTACGAGAACTGAAGAAACTTGCAGTTTGTAGGACCTCCTAGCCTGATGCCCACGTTGGTTTTTCTGAATTTTGACAGAAGCTGCTTGCCTCCGCATGCGATCATAGAGTTTACAAGCCAATGTTCCTAAAACACAAAGTGTGGTTTTAGCATTATTGGTAAAATGAAAATTCACCTGGTCTACAGTTAAGTACAAGCCAAACAGACCTCTCCAAACTGCCTGAAAACATACAGATGCCTTCCTCAAAGAAACAAACTTCTTCCGCATGATATGTGTTCGTATTTTCCCTTGAATTGTTTTTGCAGCAACACTGAGAACTTCAGTTCTTCTAGCATCTAATTCAGCCATCTGTCCGGCTCTCATAAAAACTTTTGTTTTACCTATCTGAAAAGTACAAACAAGTGTCAGTGTAAGCTAAATAATTAAATTCTGACGATATTGTATTTGCCCATTTTTTTCTGCTAGCACTGTAAGGCCACCCTGCATGCGATAGTCTGACAGTTCAAACCTATATAAGCTACAAATTAGTCTGATAGTTCAAACCTATATAAGCTACAAATTAAGCAAGTAAACCAGTTTTGTTACAGTATTTCCTTTACCAGATCATTAATATTTATCCAATGTATGCTAGGCATTCAAAGAAGATTGAACATTTTCAGTTCAAAAAACGAAACAGAAGATTGAACATTTAATAGAAAGAAATGTGTCAAGGCAGAGATGAACAGCTAAGGTTAGTTACCTGAAAGCCTATAAGACCCTTCTTTTCCAGAATCCTCTTGCATGCAGCCTTTTCATCACAACTATTGAGATACAAAAAAGAAAATCTTAGCTATTATCACTTCTATATGCAAATAAAAACTCTTGATGATGATTCAGTGATGTTAACTACAAATCTGCATGACTAATAAGAACTTACTTTCCTTCAATGGCATCTGGAGCGAGTATTCCAAAACGATGCAAAAACTCATAAAATGTGCGACGTGTAGGATAACCGGCACAACTGATCCTGATTGCCTCAAGTACACCCTGATGATACATGGCATGCAATTAAATGGAACTTTGTGAGATAGATCAAGCCTCCATTAAATTGCAGTACAGTAAAAAAACAGATAATAGGTCAGAGGCACTTACACCACAACGCAACTGTTGCATAACATTGACATTCTCAAAAATTGCCGGTTTTAGGACATTGTTTGGCTTAACACATCTGATATAATGAGGTTCGGTAGAATTTAATGTGTCCATAAGAGCTTGAAGTTGTTGCTGCCACATAAAAAATCAGCGGTTGGTAAAAATTAGTCATGCATAATAGTATTACTGAAGAAGAAATAGAGATGCTGATAGGTAGATATAGAACTGGCAGAAAATTCTTCATGCAGAACCGAAAGAGGGAGGAAACCTTGAAGCGTGCACCAATCGAAGAAAACTTCGAGGATTTTGATGTTTCCTCTGGCGGAGGAGGAAATAATCCTGCGATAAAGGAGCATCTAGAAGCACTCAGTAGCTCCTGGTGCTCTGCCACAACGTAGTCTTTGTTTTTGTCAAGGAATTGGGCAGACTGATACATCACCTGCATACCGCAAGTATAAGTATTAGTTAAAACCGGACATTATCCTGGGGCAATTGAATTTGATGAATAAAAGCTAACCTCTCCAGCGTAGTGAGCGATTGCAAAATCTGTGCGAGATAGCTTAGGTTTGACAAACCGTTTATGCTTTTGAAAAGTCTGGTACAGCTTCTGGGCAAAGGTCTCGTGTGTTGACTTGGGAAACATACTGAAGAACAGTTAAATAGACAACAATTATAACATAGTTTTGCATCTTAACGACGGCCATTAATTCAAATATTCAACAGAACATACACAGTGGAATAGAATTGATTAAATGAACAAAGCAAAGATATGGTAAGCATACCATGCCTCATCTAGAAGTGCAATAACGCCACCAGGTTTCTGCCGAGGGATATTTCAGTAATACATGTAAAAGAAATAAGTGAGCATCAATTGCAGAACTGATTTTAAAAGATGTAAAATAAGCACAAGAAAAAGACGTGTATTTGCCTGCCTAAAATAAGGCTTCTCTGGTTACGCAAACTTGTGGAGGCTAGTCGGCACTAAAGCTCTACGAGCCCTGCTGCTGCATGCATGACCTCCAGACAATGTGGGGTCTTTTTCGAGAAAACGCAAAGATCTTTGCGTTTCATTGCATTGAAGAGAAGGGATAGTACAATCCTCCTAGGAGGCTGGGGTTACAAGGGTTGCGCTCTCGATCAGTGAACATCCCAGGATGTGGGCAGGACTACCCTGAGCCCCTTTGCCCCGGCTTGTGCCCAACATTTGGCTTCCATTTTAATCCTATCCACTAATGCTTCTATCGATGGTCGGGCGTTTTCGAAGACGCATTCATTCCGCTGCTTCCAGATCATCCAAGGGACTAGCATGGCTGTGGACTGCAGTCCTTTGCGCAGCGCGTGTGGTGTCTCACCCTTCGTTCGCTGCCACCAGTCTGTAAGTGAGGGCTCATTGTGTGGTGGCTGTGCTGGAATGCGCGTCCAGTCCAGGATGGCATGCCAGGCTTGCTGTGCGAAAGGGCAGGTCAGGAACAGGTGCTGGATGGTCTCCGGCGCCTGGTCGCAGAGGAGGCATCTGGGGTGGTGCTGCAGGCCGCGACGGGCCAGCCGTTCTGCTGTCCAGCACCGGTCCTGGCTGGCCAGCCAATGGAAGAATCGGACTCTCGGTGGTGCCCAGCTCTTCCATGTCAGCTTCCATGAGGGGCATCTGGTGGATCCATGAAAGGTTGCAGCATAGCAGGACTGCGCCGTGTAAGTGCCGTCGGCCGTCCACCTCCAAAGCATTTGGTCAGGTACATTTGTGAGAGTGATGCGCTGCACGGCCTGTCAAAGCATCAGGTATTGCCCAATTTCATGTATCCCGAGCACTCCCTGGATGTCGCGTGCCCAGGCATTGGCAGTTAGGGCCTCCGCTACCGTTCTCGCTTTGCGCCTCCGTTTGGGTATGCACTGGTAAAGCGCAGGGGCGATCTCGCGGATGGATTGCCCCTGGAGCCAGCGGTCGTCCCAGAACAGGGCCGTCAATCCGTCACCAAGGATCATGGTGGTGGAGGCAAAGAACAACGCGCGCTCCTCTGGAGTGAACTGCAAGTCAAGCCCTTGCCATGCGCGGTTGTCGTCCGTGCGAGTGTACCATAGCCATCGCAACCTTAGTGCCAGGCCAGCTCGCTCTAGGTCCCGTATTCCCAAGCCGCCATATTCCAGTGGACGCCAAGCATGGCGCCAGTTGACGTGGCAGTGCCCGCCGTTGGCAGTTGCACGCCCAGCCCATAGGAAGCCCCGTTGTATCTTCTCCAGCTGCCTCAGGGTCTTCTTGGGGGGTGCGAATGCGAGCAGTTGGTGAACCGGGATGGCCTCGAGCACCGCCTTGACCAATGCGAGCCGTCCAGCCTTGTTCATAAGCCATGCTTTCCAAGTTGGAAGCATGGCTGCCACTGTATCTACGAGGGGCTGCAGTTGGGCGGCGGTGGGACGGCGCAACGTGAGCGGGATGCCGAGGTAAGTGATGGGCAGGTCGGCCGTCCTGCATCCGACATGGGCGATCGTCGCGGCCGCGTCGGGGTCGCCATGTAGGATGGTGGCCGAGCTCTTGGTGTAGTTCACCCGGAGGCCGCTAGCTTCACCGAAGAGTGTTAGGATGCCCTTGACGGCCTCCATGTCTCCGGGTGTGGCGTGGCAGAAGAGCATCACGTCGTCGGCGTATAAGGAGATGGCCGGAATGGCTCGTCGGGGGTGCAGCTGTTGCAGGATGTCGGACTCATGTGCGCGGTGGATGAGGCGTCCGAGGGTGTCCACGGCGAGCACGAAGAGTTGCGGCGACACGGGGTCGCCCTGTCGCAGTCCGCATCGGTGCCAAATCGGCGGCCCCGGTTCGCCGTTCAGCATGATCCTGGTGCTCGAGGTCGATAACAGTATCGCAAGCCACTCCCGGAACCGAGGCCCAAACCCATACTGGTCTAGCACCTCGAAGAGGAAGGGCCAGGAAAGGGAGTCAAAGGCTCGTGTGAGATCAAGTTTGAGCATGACCCTTGGGGCCCCAAGTTGATGCAGCAGCTTCATGAATTGTCTGACCAGGACAAAATTGTCGTGGAGGCTCCGACCTGGGATGAATGCATTCTGGTTGCAACTAACCAGGTCGCCCAACCTTGGCGCGAGGCGTAGCGAGAGCACCTTTGCGAAGATTTTTCCCACAAGGTGTATCAGGCATATCGGACGGTAGTCGCGAAGCTGGCAGGCATCGGCGCGCTTCGAGAGCAGGGTCAGCAGGGCCTGGTTAAGTTTGCTGAAGCCGCGACCGCGTAGCTGAAAGAGTTGTTGGAAGACGTCCAGGAAGTCATGTTTGACCGTGCTCCAGCAAGCCCGCAGGAACTCAGCCGTAAATCCGTCGGGCCCAGGCGCCTTGCGTGCCGGGAGGCGTTTGACGGCGTCCCATATCTCCTCCGAGCTGAATGGGGCGTCGAGGCATGTCAGGTCGCGAGGCTCGATGAGCTGCGATAAGTCCAGCGAGTGGCCACGGGTAAGGGCCGAGCCCAGCAGCTCGTCGAAATGAGAGAAAGCCGCCTGCGCCATCCCCTCCTGATCCACGATCACATGTCCATCCACGATGAGGCTGTGGATGTGGTTCTTCTGCCGGCGGAAGGAACACTGCCGATGGAAGAATGTCGTGTTGGCGTCTCCTTCCTTGAGTGAGGTGATGCATGCCCGCTGCCTCGCAATAGTGCGCTCCAACGACGCTAGCCCAAGGTATGATATTTTGAGCTGCCTCCGCAACCAGTCCTCGGGGGGCGAGAGCACCCGATCCTCCTGGGCCTTGTCAAATCGCAAGATTAGCTCACAGGATATGGCCATCTTGTCGCGAATGTTCCCTCTTGACCTCGCGCTCCAGCTGGTCAGCCTGCGGGCAGTGGCCTGGAGGCGGAGAACCAACCGTCGGAAAGGATCCGGGTCCTGTACCGATCCCCAGGCCGCGGCCACCGTTTCGTGGAACCCATCCAGCCGCAGCCAAAAATCCTCGATGTGGAAGCGTCGGTGCGCTGCGTGCGTGGGCGAGCAGTCGAGGAGTAGGGGGCAGTGGTCAGAGACAACTGAGGCAAGGCAGCGCAGGTGGCAATCGCCGTGCGCGTCTTCCCAGTCTGATGTGCAAAACACACGATCCAGGTGCACGAGGGTGGGCGGGGACTGCTCGTTGGACCAAGTGAATCGTCGTCCATTGAGGTACATCTCCTTCAGCGCGAGGTCGTTGACGAGGCGACGGAATCTGCCCATCATGCGGCGGCACAGGTTGCCATTGTTCGTCTTCGTCGCGCAGAATTAAGTTGAAGTCGCCGCATAGCATCCAGGGCCCGGGGCAGTCTCTGCGTATCTCGCGCAGTTCTTGCATGAAGGTGATCTTGTCAGCGTCTTCTTGGGGGCCATATACCACCGTTAGCCACCACGGCGCTTCAGTGGCCGCGGCCACTTTGGCCGTTATGGCGTTCGTGGTGAACATTGGGCTTGTGATGGTCACGGCCCTGCTCTTCCACGCAAGCAGTATGCCACCCCGCGTGCCCTGGGCCGGTAAGTACGTGTAGTCATCGAATTCTGAGCCAAGGGTGTCGAGGACAACGGACGAGCAGACCAAAGCCATTTTAGTTTCTTGTAGGCACACAATGGAGGCCGCGGTGGTATCAAGCAGCGATCGGATAGCAGAGCGTCGAGCTCGCGCGTTAAGGCCGGGACATTCCAGATTGCGATCCTGAGGTTGTGATCCATGGGTATACATGGTCGACGGTGCATGCGGCTTGTGCGGCCTAGGGCAGGTACTTTTGCTTATTCTAGGCTTGCTTAGTTTAGCCTCAATTGTTTCTTTCTTAACTTTTATTCATTTTTGGTCTTTTGGTCGAAGACAGCATGTCTGGTTTGTAAATGGAGTGCTTCATTTGATCGAGAAAAAAAATGATTGATCTTGTTTTAACCTTGCCAGCCTTGCCCATTAGGTGAAGCTTAACTTTGGCAAAATAGGCACTAACTGAGAAGTATTGGATTGCACTCTACAGCAGCACGACCATATCAGCATGACTGATGCCTACCAAGATAAACTATGATATACTTGAGATTTCCCATTAATATACTGGATGCATTAAACTGATTAAGATCTTACAAATCCTTTATCCATTCATGTACAATGGTTACACATACCTTCTCAATAAGATCAAGAACATCTTGATTATCGACAAACTCAATATAGCTCCAATCAATTTGTTCTTTAGTGTATTCCTCTTGCTCCATCTTAAAAACGTGCTGAAAAAGATCATAGAGGCACCTTTCAAGTAAATATATGTTCTTTAGTTGCCAAACGGCTATGGGTGTTTGGTGTACATGAACCGTTTCTTGTGAGCAATACCTGATTGAAATGTTGCTGTAATTTCTCATTTGTATAATTAATACAGAACTGTTCAAAACTGCAGAAAACATTATTTGCCAATTTGTGAGAACAATCTAGTGGATTATAAATACAATGGACCGCAGTAAATATGTAAATTTTACCTGTTTGACTTAAAGCTCTCAAAACCATAGATATCCAGGACACCAATAAGACATTTAGAGTTAGCATCTTGCCCGATGGAACTATTAATTTTATCAACGAGCCTGCAATATAATGATGGGTTGAAACAATGAATGCAATCTTTCTCCCGTATTGCAATGGAATTTGGACACTTGTAACATATATATGTAATAAAGAACAAAAGGACACTATTCTATACCAATCGAACAAGCGGGAATATATTGTCTTTGCAAAACCATCCCTGCTGATAGTTGCGCTGTAAGGATCAAGACTCCTTTTTATAACCTCCTCTGGTGTTACCATGACACGCTTACAGAGAGCATCTGTCAAAGCTCCCGGATCACACCTGACATAGAATACAAGGCAATCATTGGAGCTTGCACGTAGTAATACCATACATTAGAGAAAGAACTAAACAAAGGTAGTTACATAAGGAGTTCAGCAACTGTTTCAAGATGGAACTTAGATTTGTCATCTTTCAAAACTGAGGAATCAACTTCTTTCCCCTTGGCAAATTCAATGTTGCCAATATGAAGAATAGCTGCAACCACCCTGAAAATAGCATCCTGAAGACAAATTAAGTGCAAGCAAGTGAGAAACAAAATCAGTTCAGGCAGCCACCAATCATATCAAAGAACATATAGGATTGAGTTACCTGTTCCTGGGTACTGATACCAACAATATCCATTGCTCTTCTGGTAGCCAAATATTCACGAGCATCACTGACCCCAACCAAATCGTAGCAATTTGATTTATTAAGATAATGATAAGTCCTAGGATTTTCTAATTTGTACTTATCAAGTTCCTGAAAATTGAATGCCAATGCAGATTATTTGCGTTAGGTACCAAATCTCAAGTTAGTGTAAGAAAACACCAACAGTGAGTTCATTGAGACCCACAAGAAGTACCGAAGGAGAATATTGATCGTTACCTCCTGTGGTGCCGCACAAAGGAGATAAAAGCAGTGGTAGTTGCGTTCAGGATCAGAAATTTGGCATACTCGTGACCTTTCAAGCAGGTATGTTCTGACAGCAGCACCTGAGATCCTCCCATGCTTATCAAATTGAATCTCAACAAACTTACCAAATCGACTGCACCAAACATTGGGACAAATAATGAGATCGGAACATATATATACACCTCCATGATTTGGAACCATGCAAGTAAACTTATACACGCAGTTTTTTTTTTCTAATCTGGCCTACCTAGAATTGTTATTTCTGACAGTCTTGGCATTGCCAAAAGCTTCAAGGACTGGATTTGACTGCAGATATAAGAATTTAAAATAGAAAAGTTCAATTGATGCATTAATAACTTTAACATTACAACTGTCTTGCATGGCTAAGTACTGGCTGCCTTACTTCAAGAACTTGTTGTTCTACTGTTCTTCCTTCTGTTGCAGCGCGGCCACCCAAATAGGCAAGATACTGCATAAGCATTTTTGTTGTTTCTGTTTTACCAGCACCACTCTCACCACTCACGAGAATAGAGTTGCTCCTTCCTTCATGAATCATAGCCCTATTACATGTAAAATATAACAGTGAGATCAACCAGTCCTCTGAGGAAATACTAAAGCAGTTTTCGGCTATGTTTACTTACCTGTATGCAACATCTGCGACAGCAAAAACATGCGGACTTAACTCACCAAATGGTGCACCCTTGTACTGTTGCATCATATGTGAGTCATATAAATGTTGCAATCTTTGGAAAGGATTCACAGCAATGAGAATATTTCCAGTGTATGTCTGCCCAGACGAAGACATATCAGTCATAAGAAACATTACCTGAGTTCCAAAAATTAAACTCAAGACAGTACAGCTAACATAACGGCATATCAAGAGCAAGTGGCCAAGCAGCAAGCAGTAATAAAGATGAACATACATAGATTTCATTAAGTTCATATCTGGTGGCCAAATTTTGCAAAACTCCTGGCTCATGGAGATAGGAGAGCTTTGTCATGTCATCAACTCCACCAGCAGCTGCTTCCATATCTTTGGGATATAATTTCGACAATTTTGAAACGATCTAAAATTGTGACAGTAAACATAAGTATCGGTATTTTATCAAACTGAATGCCCATAAGTACCAGTATTATACAACACAAATTACCTTTTTTCCATTGGCTGCTTGGATCTCAGCCTCGTCGCCATTGATCTTAACAACTTCTCCATCGACCCAAGCAACATCAGGTTCTTCAGCCCACACATGTGAGCCTACTATAATATTAACTTTCGTCCCCTAGAAATGAAAATACAAGTATCTCAATTATGCTAGCCTCTGAATAAACGATGACAATGCATTTGCATTTCACAATGCCGAAAGGTTGCAACTCTGAAAATAATAATAATAAGAAGAAAGAATTCGCTTGGATCCGAAATATATTGCCTAATCAGGAATCTAGTCTCAATCCATGCAATGCAATGCTAGGCATAACTCTACCGAATCTTTGGGTAAAAACTATGCAATCAATCACCACGATTCAGACCGGGGAAAAAGGGGGAACAATCGCGACCCTGGCTAAACACCGCTTTGCCACTGCATTTTACTCGAGCGGTCGCAAAGCGCGCGAGGCGAGTTTACCATTTCGCCGGCCGGTGGAGGATGATCAGTTGGACGCTGTGGGCGACGGGGCGGACGAACTCATATCCCTCTTCCCCGCGCTCGTGCTCGCCGGACCCCCTCCGCACGCCGTCGTCTTCGTCGTCCCGTCGTCGCCGCCGCGCGCCTCGGAGGAGGGAGAGGTGGTGGTGCGGTGCAAAAGCGGGGGAGTGGGGAGGGGGAAGGGGATGTGTAGAAGGCAGGCGGTGTGGGGTGGAGAGGGTGCAGTTCGTGGAGCGGCCATGGCTGGCCTCGCCTCGATCTCTGCGGGGCGCCATGGATTAGGGGCGGAGCTGGACATGCGGCATGGGTTGAGGTTGAACCCCCGAATTCCGGGAAAACAATCCGCTATTAGCAGCGTGAGTGAAACACAGGCACCCCAGCCAAATACATTGCCCTATGGCTTTTTTTTTAGGTCAAGCAAAGCTTTCATTACCGCAAATCGCCAACGACACAAGCAGACACTTGGGCTGGTACATCAGATTCCCACTCCATACTGACGGCCTATACTGACCAGCTCATGTGCTACAGAATTTACACTACGACGACAAACACTCATTACATGTTCAGCGAACCACATCTTGAGCTGGTATTTCGTGTCTTCAATGACAGCCGCATACGGCGACGAATCAACTTTCCTGAAGTTCATGCCTTCCGCTAGCAGCTGTGAATCCATCTGAAACTCCACCCGCATGAGGCCAAGGTCAGTCGCAAGCGAGACTGCATTCGATGCCGCATAAACCTCAGCAACAAACGCATCAGCCACATACTCCTGTCTCCCGGCTCGTGCGGCGATGACTGCTCCTGCAGAGTCCCTCGCCACAACGTCCCATCCAGCATGGTGCTCACCTGGAACGAAAGACCCGTCAGTGTTTATTTTCACCATCTCTTCCGTTGGTGGTGCCCACCTGTCTGGGCTCGGTTTCTTGGCCGCCGGGAAATAAACCTGCATGTAATCAAGTACTGCAGTACGAGTCCTCCTCGCCACAGTTCCAGCCTTCCCACCAAGCTCCCCTTTTCTTAGTTTGTTCCTATCACTCCACCAGAGCCACCAAAAGATAAGGATATGCATGTGTTTACTCTCATCCAGCCCCCACAGATAGTCCATCATTCCATGCACGGATGATATATGTTCCAACTCCATTCTCTCCTTTTCAAGGGCAAGCTCTTCTCCACTCTACCTTGACAGACTTGCACTTGATAAATATATGAGCCCCGTCGTCATTGGCTTGTCCATAGAAGTAGCACTTCGTGCTCTCAACTTTAAGCCCTCTTCTCTCCATATTAGTCAGGAGCGTCAGTGATTCATGTTTCACCCGCCATGTGAACATTTGCACCATTCGTGGGCACGGGAGCTTCCATATCCTTCTCCATGAGTCGTCCTGACAAGCATTCAGATTACCGGCAGACGCGGAGCTCATGCCCACTCCTCCATGTCTCCGCTGCGATTCTAACTCGACATATAGCTTGTAGGCGCTCTTTACTGAGTGTCCTCCCTTTGTATCAAACTGCCATGCGATGAAGTCATGCACCCCTTCTCTCAAAGGCATCTGGAGGATATGACGAGCATCATCTACCCAGAAGGATTCCCTCACCAGTTGTTCATCCCATTGCCCTGTAATCGGGTTTATTAGATCACTAACTTTGGTAAGCAGATTGTGTCCTCTAGGGGTAATGACTCTCCGTGACCACGGTCGTGGGATCCATCGATCCGTCCAAATGTTAACATCAGTTCCATCTCCAATCCGCCAAATATATCCCTCTCGAATCAATTCAATGCCTTTAATTAAGCTCCTCCAGGTATATGAGATACTGTCCTTGGCCTCAACTTCAAGTACACTGCTATGTGGGTAGTACCAGGCCTTAAGAACATGGGCACATAAAGTGTCCGGTTGTTGGATGAGCCTCCAAGCCTGTCGGGAGAGCATGGCCATATTGAATCCGTGCATATCCCGAAATCCTAGCCCCCCTCTCGCTTTTGATCTGGTTAGTTTGTCCCACACAATACAGTGTACCATATTCTCCTTCTCTTGTTGGCTCCACCAGTATGTACCAACGAGAGAACTTAACTCCTGACAGAAGCTTTTTGTGAGATCAAAGCATGACAAAGCAAACGTGGGGATTGCTTGCGCCACAACCGTCATTAACGTTTCCTTGCCCACCTTCGCAATAAGCTTCTCCTTCCACCCATAAACCCTCCCTGCCATTGCACCTTTGATATATGCGAATGCCTTCCTTCTTGATTTTCCCACATGCACCGGGAGTCCATATGTATGAAGTGTTATGTGGTGTTTGAATATACCCAATGCACAACTTTGATGTGGCACCGTGCTTTTGGAACCGGAAAGTCCCCAGGCGGATCGAGGGTTCACGACACGTATACTATATATATATATAGGGATTCATGTGTATGCATGCATGCCCTCAAACTTAGGCTTCCAATCTCACCATGATCGACGTACGACTATACGGTAACACGGACCAAGAGAAGAAGAATCCACCCTCGTAACCTCTCTCGCGTTGTTGGTCGAAGTGATGGACGTTCACGCGGGCCCACGAATATATAGGCCGTCGATGATAACCAGGCGAGGGAGAGTGTCCAAAGACAACCACTGCATGCATGTGCCCCAAACATATGTATGGACATGCGTGATGCATGCATATATGTTTGAATACCAAAAGCACAACATTTTGATGTGGCGCATGCATGCGCCGCAAATTGCACAACCCAC
>NC_041393.1:117841861-117884449 GCF_002162155.2 Triticum dicoccoides | reverse complement strand
GGGAGGGATTCATGCATACACATGCACTCAAAGTATAATATGTTATCTCTCACATCATGACATGCATGTACCGTACCGTAGAAGACGATCCAAAATTTAACCCCATCCTAATTATAAGTCAAAATAACCTCTATCGATGCCGGTCAAAGTGATTGACCAAGCAGCGAGGGCACACAGATGGACGAAGCATCTCGCCGGTTACCCCGTGAGTGAGTGCTAGAGGACAACCGCCATCGCTTACATGTGGGCCAAACACATGTATGGAGATGGGTGGTTGTGATGTTTGAATACCTAATATATATGCAGAACTTTGATGTGGCACCTGCCTAGGAAACCTTTAAGTCCCCCACACGAAGCGAGGTTCATGGCATGCAGTATATGCTAGCCCCTCTCCCCTCTTCGACGCGTAATATATACTCCTATGTACTGTAACACAACCCAGAAATAATCCTCCTTGTTGGTCAAATTACCTTTCTCGTTGTGTCATATATTAGATGGATGACTACCTCGAGCCCCCATGGAGGGAAGTGTCGTTGGCGAGTGAGTGACAACCATCATCTACATGTGGCCCAAGGTGTTGGTGATGTTTTTAATACCCAATATGCACAACTTCTTTAGGGCACCTGCCTCAGAAACCGAAAAGTCCCCACACAGAGCAAGATCGTTTATGATGTGTGTTTAGTATGTGTTGACCCCTCCTCCCCTCTTCGATGCGTATTATATACTCCTACAACAACACAACCAAAAAAACCCTCCTTGCTGGTCAAATTAACCTCTCTCGTTGGGTCAAAGTGATGGAGGACAACCTCACGGGCCCACGGATGAAAGCATCGCACGCGGGTGACTGCCTTGTATGATGCATAGTATTTGTTGCCCCCGGCCACCATCTTTGACGCATACTATATATACTCTTCCCGTACGTAACAAAAACCAAAAAATTATCATTCTTGTTGGTCAAATTAACCTCTCTCACCTCAGGTCATAGTGCTGGACGACAACCTCGCGGGCCCACAAATAGAGTCACACGCGAGTGAGTGTCCTGGGACCACCGTGTGCATGCGCCCCAAAGATGCAGCATGTCAAACTTTTTCTGCAGCGAACATGCGACCAAAGGAGTTTAGTGTTAAAAAGTGAAAAAAATAGACAACATTTGTCCGTTCTTATACATTGATTGATTTACCGGGGATTTAATCTGCAAAAATCAAATTTGATGTACATGAGACCCGTGATAGTGCACCAAAATGGATTGGAAAATCATACATGTACGTGTCCCTGGTGCATGTTTAGTCCCCATGCAAGAAATTTCTAACATCGAGAATCTTGATTTTAAAATCCAGTAAATCCAAAACTAAATTGAAATTCATGAAACTTATCGTGGTGTCGTATGGACACCAATAGACTGTGATATTATATATTTTTTTTCAAATTTGGGACAAGTTTTGATATAGTCTTCTTACAGACAGGAAATTATCAATAATTATCAACCAATATCGCAAACAGACTCTTTATTCAAACTGTGTGTGTTAGACCAACAATGTATGTGTCGTGCTTCAGTTAAGCAATAAAGCGACATAATTAATCATCAAAAAGGAAAAAACAATATAATATGTGCCGCCATGCGTCCCGTGTGCCGTACGAGCATGCATGAGTTGACGAGACGCATGCTGCAAGTCTGCCGCACGGGTAGACCAGAAGGCCGAGGCATGCGCGTGTTCGCTACGTAATGTTACCGGGGGCATGCTAGTAGCTGTGTGAAATGATGGTAGGCTGATATGTCTCCAATATATCTATAATTTTTTATTGTTACATGCTATTATATTATCTGTTTTGGATGTTTAATGGGCTTTAATAAGCTATTTTATACTATTTTTGGGACTAACCTATTAACCGAGGGCCCAGTGCCAGTTTCTGTTTTTTTTCCTATTTTAGAGTTTTGCAAAAAAGGAATACCAAACGGAGTCCAAACGGAATGAAACCTTCGCGATGATGTTTCTTGGATCAAAAGCAAACCAGAAGACTTGGAGATGAAGTCGAAGAGGCAACGAGGCGGCCACGAGGCAGGAGGGTGCGCCCAGGGGGGTAGGCACCCCCACCCTTGTGGGCCCGTTGTAGCTCCCTGACCTAGTTCCTTCGCCTATATATACTCTTATACCCTAAAACATCAGGGGAGCCATGAAACCACTTTTCCACCGCCGCAACCTTCTGTACCCGTGAGATCCCATCTTGGGGCCTTTTCCGGCGTCTGCCGGAGGGGGATTCGATCAAGGAGGGCTTCTACATCAACACCATTACCTCTCCGATGAAGCGTGAGTAGTTTACCACAGACCTTCGGGTCCATAGTTACTAGCTAGATGGCTTCTTCTCTCTCTTTGATTCTCCATACCAAGTTCTCCTCGATGTTCTTGGAGATCTATTCGATGTAATACTCTTTTGTGGTGTGTTTGCCGAGATCCGATGAATTGTGGATTTATGATCAAGATTATCTATGAATATTATTTGGCTCTTCTCTGAATTCTTATATGCATGATTTGATATCTTTGCAAGTCTCTTCGAATTATCGGTTTAGTTTGGCCTACTAGATTGATCTTTCTTGCAATAGGAGAAGTGCTTAGCTTTGGGTTCAATCTTGCGGTGTCCTTACCCAGTGATAGTAGGGGCAGTAAGGCACATATTATATTGTTGCCATCGAGGATAACAAGATGGGGTTTTCATCATATTTCTTGAGTTAATTCCTCTACATCATGTCATCTTGCTTAATGCGTTACTCCATTCTTTATGAACTTAATACTCTAGATGCATGCTGGATAGCGGTCGACGTGTGGAGTAATAGTAGTAGATGCAGGCAAGAGTCGGTCTACTTGACACGGACGTGATGCCTATGTTCATGATCATTGCCTTAGATGTAATCATAATTATGCGCTTTTCTATCAACTGCTCGGCACTAATTTGTTCACTCATCGTAATATGTGCTATCTCAAGAGAAGCCAGTAGTGAAACCTATGGCCCCCGGGTCTCTTTTCCATATTATTGAATCTCATTTACATCTTGCTAGTTTCCGATCTACTATAGTCATTACTTTCCAATCTATAAACCAAAAATACCAAAAATATTTACTTTACTATCTCTATCAGATCTCACTTTTGCGAGTGACCATGAAGGGATTGACAACCCCTTTATCGCGTTGGTTGCAAGTTCTTGATTGTTTGTGTAGGTATTCGGTGACTTGTGCGTCGTCTCCTACTGGATTGATACCTTGGTTCTCAAAACTGAGGAAAATACTTACTCTACTTTGCTGCATCACCCTTTCCTCTTCAAGGGAAAACCAACGCAAGCTCAAGAGGTAGCAAGAAGGATTTCTGGCGCCGTTGTTGTGGAGATCTACGCCAAGTCAAGCCATACCAAGTACCCATCATAAACTCTTCTCCCTTGCATTACATTATTCGCCATTCGCCTCTCGTTTTCCTCTCCCCTACTTCTAAAACGATTTTCGAAAATCTTTGCCTTTTCTTCGCCCCTCTTCCGTTCGTCTCTTGCTTCCTGTGTGCTCGTGTGTCAGATCGTTAGATTCGCCTTCATGGCTAGTCCTCCTATCATTGTCAGTACTCCCGATAATGAACTCCTCAATTTTAAACAAAGGGAGGGAGAAAATCTAAAAGATGCTTGGTATAGAATTTGCAATGCTCGAAATAGATCCACTAGAAAGCAGTCTACTTCCGTTCTTCTCCGCAATTTTTATGTAGGCCTTACTCCTTGGAATAGATATGTTCTTGACACCATCACTGGAGGGAATTTCTTGGGAAGCCATACTTTTGATTCTTATAATGCCATGATAGATTTGTTAGGCCCACCACCTCTTTTGGTCGATGGAACTATTTTAACCTTGGAACATGTGATGCAAATACTTGATATTATTGAGAATAAAATTGCTACTATAGAGTTAATCAAAAATTTGGATAAAAATATTCATAATAAAATTACTCAATATGGATCTAAAGTAGGAGTTACGCTGAAAAATCTTAGAGAAAAGGAACCCATAGTTAATGAAAAGATAGATCAAGATTCTACTAGAATTGATAAACTAGAAGATATTATTACCAACTTGGGTTCCGCTTTTTCTCCTGTTAAAAACACCCCGAATCCTCCTCCTGCCAAAGTTGCCAAGTTTATTTATGTTCCTAAGAATAAGGGTGAATCTTCTAGTAAGAAAAATGAAGATCTCAAATCAATAAGTGTTCACCCAATTTTTTCGATATTATTAAGGAACCTTTTGCCACAAACGAATTTCACGATTTCTTGCCTAGGAGTTTGATCATTGACAAAACCAAAGAACTTCCTATGGGCTATACATGTTCAATTGAAGAATTACATACCAAAGACGGCAATACCTAAATCTATTCTTGTTTTTATGCCTAGCTAGGGGCGTTAAACGATATCGCTTGTTGGGAGGCAACCCAATTTTATTTTGTTCTTTACTTTTTGCTCCTATTTAGTAATAAATAATTCATCTAGCCTATGTTTATATGTGGTTTTATGTTTTAATTAGTGTTTGTGCCAATTAGAACCTTTGGGAAGACTTGGGTGAAGTCAATGCGATCTTGCTGTAAAAAATAGAAACTTTTGCGCTCACGAGAATAGCTGTAATTTTTTACAGAAGAGTGATTTTAGGTTGATTCTTTTTGCAGAAGATCAATAGAAAAATTCCTCACGTCCACCATTTTATTTCAGAATTTTTGGAGTGACAGAAGTATTCGAAAGTTACAGATTTCTACAGATTGTTCTGTTTTTGACATATTCTGTTTTTCGCGTGTTGTTTGCTTATTTTGATGAATCTATGAGTAGTATGGGGGGGTATGAACCATAAAAAAGTTGGAATAAAGTAGGTTTTACACCAATATAAATAAATAATGAGTTCACAACAGTACCTTAAAGTGGTGATTTATTTTCTTATACTAACGGAGCTCATGAGATTTTCTGTTGAAGTTTTGTGTTGTGAAGTTTTCAAGTTTTGGGTAAGGATTTGATGGACTTTGGAATAAGGAATGACAACAGCCTAAGCTTGGGTATTCCCAAGGCACCCCAAGGTAAATTCAAGGACAACCAAAAGCCTAAGCTTGGGGATTCCCCGGAAGGCATCCCCTCTTTCGTCTTCGTCCATCGATAACTTTACTTGATGCTATATTTTTATTTACCACATGATATGTGTTTTGCTTAGAGCGTCTTGTATGATTTGAGTCTTTGCTTTTTAGTTTACCACAATCATCCTTGCTGTACAAACCTTTTGGGAGAGACACGCATGAATCGGGATTTATTAGAATACCCTATGTGCTTCACTTATATCTTTTGAGCTAGACAATATTGCTCTAGTACTTCACTTATATCTTTTTAGAGCACGGCGGTGGTTTTATTTTATAGAAATGATTGAACTCTCATGATTTACTTATATTATTTTGAGAGTATTTTAGAACAGCATGGTAATTTACTTTGGTTATAAAATTTGTCCTAATATGATGGGCATCCAAGATGGGTATAATAAAAACTTTCATATGAAGTGCATTGAATAATATGAGAAGTTTGATTCTTTATGATTGTTTTGAGATATGAAGATGGTGGTATTAGAGTCATGATAGTAGAGTAGTTGTGAATTTGAGAGATACTTGTGCTAAAGTCTGTGATTCCTGTAGCATGCACGTATGGTGAACCGTTATGTGATGAAGTTGGAGCATGATTTATTTATTGATTGTCTTCCTTATGAGTGGCGGTCGGGGGCGAGCGATGGTATTTTCCTACCAATCTATCTCCCTAGGAGCATGCACGTAGTACTTCGTTTCGATAATTAATAGAATTTTGCAATAAGTATGTGAGTTCTTTATGACTAATGTTGACTCCATGGATTATACGCACTCTCATCCTTCCAACATTGCTAGTCTCTCTAGTACCGCACAACTTTCGCCGGTACCATACACCCACCATATACCTTCCTCAAAACAGCCACCATACCTACCTATTATGGCATTTCCATGACCATTCCGAGATATATTGCCATGCAACTTTCCACCGTTCCATTTATTATGACACGCTCCATCATTGTCATATTGCTTTGCATGATCATGTAGTTGACATCGTATTTGTGGCAAAGCCACCATTCAATTTTTTTTCATACATGTCACTCTTGATTCATTGCACATCTCGGTACTCCGCCGGAGGCATTCACATGGAGTCATATTTTGTTCTAAGTATTGAGTTGTAAGTAAATAAAAGTATGATGATCTTCATTATTAGAGCATTGTCCCATGTGAGGAAAGGATGATGGAGACTATAATTCCCCCACAAGTCGGGATGAGACTCCGGACGAAAAATAAATAAATAAAAAAGAGGCCATAAAAAGGACCAAAAAATGAGAGAAAAAGAGAGAAGGGGCAATGTTACTATCCTTTTTCCACACTTGTGCTTCAAAGTAGCACCATGATCTTCATGATAGAGAGTCTCCTATGTTGTCACTTTCATATACTAGTGGGAAATTTTCATTATAGAACTTGGCTTGTATATTCCAATGATGGGCTTCCTCAAAGTGCCCTAGGTCTTCGTGAGCAAGCAAGTTGGATGCACACCCACTTAGTTTCTTTTTGAGATTTCATACACTTATAGCTCTAGTGCATCCGTTGCATGGCAATCCCCTATTCACTCACATTGATATATATTGATGGGCGTCTCCATAGCCCGTTGATACGCCGAGTTGATGTGAGACTATCTTCTCCTTTTTGTCTTCTCCACAACCACCCTTTTATTCCACCTATAGTGATATGTCCATGGCTCACGCTCATGTATTGCGTGAAGATTGAAAAAGTTTGAGAACATCAAAAGTATGAAACAATTGCTTGGCTTGTCATCGGGGTTGTGCATGATTAAATATTTTGTGTGATGAACATAGATCATAGCCATACTATATGATTTTGTAGGTATAGCTTTCTTTGGCCATGTTATTTTGAGAAGACATGATTGCTTTGTTAGTATGCTTGAAGTATTATTATTTTTTTGTCAATATTAAACTTTTGTCTTGAATCTTTCGGATCTGAACATTCATGCCACAATAAAGAAAATTACATGAATAAATATGTTAGGTAGCATTCCACATTAAAAATTCTGTTTTTATCATTTACCTACTCGAGGACGAGCAGGAATTAAGCTTGGGGATGCTTGATACGTCTCCAACGTATCTATAATTTTTGATTGTTCCATGCTATTATATTGTCTGTTTTGGATGTTTAATGGGCTTTAATGAGCTATTTTATATTATTTTTGGGACTAACCTATTAACCGAGGGCCCAGTGCCAGTTTCTGTTTTTTTTTCCTATTTTAGAGTTTTGCACAAAAGGAATACCAAACGGTGTCCAAACGGAATGAAACCTTTGCGATGATCTTTCTTGGACTGAAAGCAAACCAGAAGACTTGGAGATGAAGTCGGAGAGGCAACAAGGCAGCCACGAGGCAGGAGGGCGCGCCCAGGGGGTAGGCACACCCCCACCCTCGTGGGCCCCTCGTAGCTCCCCTGACCTAGTTCCTTCGCCTATATATACTCTTATACCCTAAAAACATCAGGGGGAGCCACAAAACCACTTTTCCACCACCGCAATCTTCTGTACCCGTGAGATCCCATCTTGGGGCCTTTTCCGGCGATCTGCCGGAGGAGGATTCGATCACGGAGGGCTTCTACATCAACACCATTACCTATCCAATGAAGCGTGAGTAGTTTACCACATGCCTTCTGGTCCATAGTTATTAGCTAGATGGCTTCTTCTCTCTCTTTGATTCTCAATACCAAGTTCTCCTCGATGTTCCTGGAGATCTATTCAATGTAATACTATTTTGTAGTGTGTTTGCCGAGATCCGATGAATTGTGGATTTATGATCAAGATTATCTATGAATATTATTTGGTTCTTCTCTGAATTCTTATATGCAAGATTTGATATCTTTGCAAGTCTCTTCGAATTATCGGTTTAGTTTGGCCTACTAGATTGTTCTTTCTTGCAATGGGAGAAGTGCTTAGCTTTGGGTTCAATCTTGCGATGTCCTTTCCCAGTGACAGTAGGGGCAGCAAGGCACGCATTGTATTGTTGCCATCGAGGATAACAAGATGGGGTTTTCAACATATTACTTGAGTTAATTCCTCTACATCATGTCATCTTGCTTAATGCGTTACTGAAGGAAATATGCCCTAGAGGCAATAATAAAGTTGTTATTTATGTTTCTTTATATCATGATAAATGTTTATTATTCATTCTAGAATTTTATTAACCAGAAACTTAGTAGATGTTGAATACATAGACAAACATAATGTCACTAGTATGCCTCTACATGACTAGCTCGTCGAATCAAAGATGGTTGTGTTTCCTAACCATAGACATGAGTTGTCATTTGATTAACAGGATCACATCATTAGAGAATGATATGATTGACTTGACCCATTCCGTTAGCTTAGCACTTGATCGTTTAGTTTGTTGCTATTGCTTTCTTCATGACTTATACATGTTCCTATGACTATGAGATTATGCAACTCCCGAATACCGGAGGAACACTTTGTGTGCTACCAAACATCACAATATAACTGGGTGATTATAAAGGTGCTCTACAGGTGTCTCAGATGGTACTCGTTGAGTTGGCATAGATCAAGATTAGGATTTGTCACTCTGATTGTCAGAGAGGTATCTCTGGGCCCTCTTGTTGGAGATATGCCCTAGAGGCAATCATGTATGATGACATTTACTGTGTGTTTATGAATAAAGATAGTCCTTGGATGTAATCAATGATACTTGTTGGCAAGTACGTGACTTGTCTGTGAGATCTTGTGTTGTATGATACATCCTAAATTGTTCGTAGTCACAAGTGACGTGTGGGCACACGTCAGATTAGACTAGCATATGACACGGTGGATTGTTCGGTCTCACTATCCATGGAGCATTGGATGCTAACCGGATAATATGGACTCGGAAGGATCTGGTCGGATTCGACGTAGTCGAATCCGAGTCGAGATAAGGTCTGAGTTAGACAGACCCAACTATGAGATGCAGCAATATGTCATCTGTGAGTCTCTAGTACAACATACGTTCTATTTCCTATGCGCAGAACAACAGGAACATGCTACGGGAGATGGATCACAGTTCGTTACCACTAGACGCGCAGTGCCGTGCAGCGGAAGAAGAGTTGGGGCAGCGCGTCCGCGTGGATCGTCTCCTCCTCGTCCGATTTCCCTCGAACAACCGGTCGTACGATCCCACGTACAAGTTCGCCGGAGCGACGCAAGTGCATCGCCTCTAACGGTATCTGCGTGTGTAGGAGGAACACTGTGCGGCGGACTGCTAGGTCCGATCACACAGTCGGCGACGAGTGGAGGTGGATATTCGCAACACATGCAAACCCTAGTGACAGCATCGAAGCGATCAACTGAATAAGTGTGCCGCACCTCCACTACTTATAGGCATCCGTCGCGGGCTCAAAACTTGGGCCTTGCACGGACCCTAAAGCCCAAAGTCTACTCGGTCGCGTTCCAAGTCCACCTCGGATCACATCCGACCAGTGTCCTCCGAACCGACCTCGTAGGTTCCTTCCCTTAAGCGCGCGACCCCTTAGGTTCAAGTCGGCTTGGTCACAGTTCGGATCACCTCCGACCTACACGGTTGGTAGCGGCCTCTAGCAAGGCGTGCCGACCACCAAACAGACTATGAATCTGGTTAGGCGAACATGTACAACGTGTCACACTTCTGTTCTCTTTGTCGCACGATATATGTTGTCAGGCTCAAGGCGAGACTGTCATCCTTGTGCTAGCCTGACCTCTTTCTCGTTCCAGTGATACCGACCACAAACTGGATTATCTCATAATCCTTGTCGCATGGCCATGCTTATCCTAGTCGGATCACACGAGGGGCCCAGAGTATATCTCTCCTGATTGGAGGGGCAAATCCCATCTTGCTCGACCATGTCTCGCAGCATGGGACTGGACAAACCCGAAACCTACCTTTGTAACTACCCAGTCATGGAGTAGTGTTTGGTCGGCCCAAAGCAAGCCTGTCACCATCCCGAGTACATGCGTCAGCTCAGGTCTTAGGACATAGAACGTATGTTGTACTAGAGACTCACATATGACATATCGCTGCGTCTCATAGTTGGGTCTGTCCGACTCAGACCTTATCTTGACTCGGATTCGACTACGTCGAATCCGACCAAATCCATCCGAGTCCATATTATCCTGTTAGAATCCAATGCTCCATGGCTAGTGAGATCGAGCCATCCACCGTGTCATATGCTAGTCTAGTCTGACGTGTGCCCACACGTCACTTGCGACTAGGGACAATTTAGGATGTATCATACAACACAAGATCTCACAGACAAGTCACATACTTGCCAACAAGTATCATTGATTACATCCAAGGACTATCTTTATTCATAAACACACAGGAAATATCATCATACATGATTGTCTCTAGGGCATATCTCCAACAGTCTCCCACTTGCACTAGTGTCAATCAAATAGACATCGAATGCCCATAGCTCTAACATGCCCCTCATGCTTGGTTTGTGGAAGGGGCTTAGTCAACGGATCTGCAACATTTGCATCCGTGTGAATTTTGCATAAGTCTACATCACCATTCTTTACAATCTTTCGTATCAGGTGATATTTCCGATCTATGTGTCTGACCTTGTGGTGATTCCTCGGCTCCTTGGCTTGTGCGATGGCACCAGAATTATCACAATAAAGGTCCAACTATTTTACCGAGGCTGGGAAAATACCAAGATCATCCAGAAAATGCTGGATCCAAACACCTTCCTTTGCAGCTTCACAAGCCGCAATGTATTTGGCTTCTGTGGTAGAATCGGCCACCGTATCTTGCTTGGAACTCATCCAGCTCACTGCTCCTTCGTTCATGACATACACGAATCCGGATTGTGATCGACAATCATCTCTGTCGATTTGGAAACTAGCGTCGGCGCAACCCCTTACGACGAGCTCTTCCTCACCTCCATAAAATAGGAACATCTCTTTAGTCCTTTTCAGGTACTTCAAAATAGTCTTTACCGCTGCCCAGTGACTCTCACCTGGGTTGGCCTGGTATCTACTTGTTAGGCTTATTGCAAAAGCAACATAAGGCCTTGTACATATCATGGCATACATGATGGATCCGATTGCCGAGCCATACAGAATCCTACTCATCCTACTTCGCTCATCAGATGTCGAAGGACTCTGAGTCTCACTTAGCCTTATACCATGTGAGAGTGGCAAGAACCCTTTCTTCGCCTCACTCATATTGAACCGCTTCAACACTTTATCTATGTGCGTGCTTTGGCTCAAGCCGAGCAGCCTCCTCGATCTATCTCTATAGATCTTAATGCCTAAAATATAGACTGCCTCACCAAGGTCTTTCATCGAAAACTTGCCATTCAATGATTCCTTGACCGAGTTTAGCATCGTAACATCATTCCTGATCAACAACATGTCATCCACATACAAGATCAAAAACACTGTTGAGCTCCCACTTAACTTCTTGTATAAACAAGCATCCTCTTCACTTTTGATGAAACCGAGACCATTGACGACCTCATCAAAACGAATATTCCAGCTCCGAGATGCTTTCCTCAACCCATAAATGGATCTCTTGAGCTTGCATACTTTACTAGTGCTAGTCGGATCGACAAAACCCTCGGGCTGTATCATATACACGTCCTCGGTTAAATTTCCATGAAGGAAAGCCGTTTTGACATCCATCTGCCATATCTCATAATCAAAATATGCAGCTATAGCTAGTATGATCCTCACCGACTTCAACATCACTATCGGTGAGTAAGTCTCGTCGTAGTCAATTCCTTGAACTTGTCCATAACCCTTAGCGACAAGCCGAGCTTTGTGGATCTGAACATTTCCATCCACATCGGTTTTCTTCTTAAATACCCATTTGCAACCAATGGCTGTTACGCCAGGCGGTGGATCAACCAAGTCCCAGACTTGATTCTCATCCATGGACTTTAACTCGGATCTCATGGCCTCCAGCCATGCCTCAGAATCTGGGCTCACCATCGCTTCCGCATACATGGCCGGCTCGTCGATTTCTAGCAACAATACATCACGCACTCTGCGCAATCTTTCCGACCTCCGTGGTTTCGGTGCCGCTTCCACTATAGGTTCCCTGACTGACTCCGGTATGATCTCATCACCGGCTGAGCCGTCCCCGAGTGGTCCTCGAATTTCTTTGAGTCGGACCGTCCTCCCACTGGCCTCCCGACTGAGAAACTCTTTCTCAAGGAAAACCCCATTTCGAGAAACAAACACTTTGTTATCTTCCCGGTTGCAGAAGATGTATCCCAAGGTTTCCCTCGGATATCCCACGAATATGCATTTATCTGACTTAGGTGTAAGCTTATCTGACATAAGTCGCTTGACAAATGCTTCACAACCCCAAATCTTTAGAAAAGACAAACTGGGACTCTTCCCGGTCCACATCTCATGTGGTGTCTTGTCTACGGATTTTGATGGTACCCTGTTAAGTGTGAAAGCTGTAGTTTCTAGAACGTATCCCCAGAATGACAAGGGTAAATCCGATTTGCTCATCATAGACCGGACCATGTCCAAAAAGGTCCTATTCCTACGTTCTGATACGCTGTTTCTCTGTGGCGTACCTGGAGGTATGAGCTGGGGTACTATACCTCGGCTTTTCAGATGATCATCAAACTCCTGGCTCATGTACTCACCTCCACGATCAGATCGTAGAAGTTTTATAGTCTTGCCGAGCTGATTCTCAACCTTGCTATGAAACTCTCTGATCTTTTCAAAAGTCTCAAACTTGTGCCTCATCAAATTGATATATCCATATCTACTCAAGTCGTCGGTAAAAGTCACGAAGTACTGATAGCCACCTCTGGCAGTTGTGCTCATTGGACCACACACATCACTATGTATAAGTTCCAACAGCTCGGACGCCCTCTCGCAACTCTTTGCGAAAGGAGACTCAGTCATCTTGGCGAGCAAGCATGATTCACATGTCTCAAACGACTCAAAGTCGGACGAAGTTAGGAGCCCATCATCATGGAGCTTCTTCATGCGTTTCAGACTCATGTGTCCAAGCTGACAATGCCAGAAGTATGTCGGATTTATCTCATTAGGCTTATGCCTCTTGACATTCACGTTATAGACCGGTTCATGTTCTAGATTCAATATAAAAAGCCCATTAACGATGGGTGCATAGCCGTGGAACATACCATTCAAAAATATCGAACAACCATTGTCCTTTAAATTGAATTCATAACCTTGACTCATCAAACATGAGGCAGAAATAATGTTCCGACTAAGTGCAGGAATGTAATAACAATTATTCAATTCCATAATGAATCTGGAAGGAAGCTGGAGCTGCATCGTGCTGACCTCCAACGCATCAACTCTTGCTTTGTTGCCGACCCTGATGTCAATCTCCCCTTGTGCCACACGCCTAGTTATTACTAGCCCCTGCATCGAGTTGCAAATATGAACAACCGATATCAAATACCCAAGAGCTACTAGGTATGTCAGCAAGGTAAATGTCTATAACATATGCAACAAGTGTACCTTTGCCTGAAGAAGCATTTCCGGCCTTCTTGCCATGCTCTGCAAGCCACTTGCTACAGTTCCTCTTCCAGTGACCAGTTTCCTTGCAATGATAGCAAACGGTCTTTGAGTCCGGTCTAGACTTCGGCGCAGCGGCGGAGGTTACCGTCTACGTGCCCTTTGCCTTAGCCTTTTTCTTGGACCAACTCTTCTTGAACTTAGTCGATTTCTGCACCATCAACACTTGATGCGTGCCTTTCTTAATATCCCGCTCTGCCACTTTGAGCATCACATGCAATTCAGTGAGCTTCTTATCCATGCCATGCATATGATAGTTCGAGATGAACGTCCCATAGCTGGGTGGAAGAGAACCCAGAACTGCATCTGTACCAAGCTCATTCAAGAGCGGGAAGCCCAACCGATCCAAAACATGCACATATCCGATCATCTTGATCACATGTGGGCTCAGTGGATCACCTTCCTTCAGCTTGCAATCCATCAAGGATCGACAGACGTTGAACCTTTTGGTCCTAGCCTGTGTCTGAAACATGCTCTTGAGACTCTCGATCATATCGTAAGCCTCAATATTTTCGAAATGTTGTTGCAAATCGGGATCCATACAAGCCAGCATCAGATAACTGATCTCCGTTGATTCATCAACGAGTTTCTGGTAGGCATTCTTAGTTGTGGCATTAGCATTATCGACAGGTTCCTCTGGAAGTGGATCCTCTAGAACATGTTCCTTTCTATCATGCTTGAGAACAATTCTCAAATTTCTATACCAGGTGGTAAAGTTTGTTCCATTCAGTTTATCCTTTTCCAGAATTGATTTTGATGCAAAGTTGGGTTGAGCAGGTGGTGCCATTGATCTACAACAGAAAATATGCAATCACTAAGCAATGTGTTTATGTAGAGTAATTCAAGCCTAAACTGAAATACTCCCACTGAAGTCAGCATCCCTCCGCAAACTCTCAGTGATTCAGGATCCGACTAGCGCATGCGACTAGTGAGCTTTAGCATCACTGCTAGCCAACATACCTATCCGGTAAGCAACTCCTTGCTAATCGTACCTCTATACAACTCATGTCGGTCGGGAAGGTATCTCATACTCCGGCTCCCAACCTTCTTTGCCACAAGGCCCAAAACCGTTTTGATAGCCTTGTCAAGTTAACCTGATGTAGTGCATGTATGTGTCCGACACAAACCCTTCAGTTCAAGGACACCCAGCAGCACCCCAATTTTATGAGCCCACTACTAGACGTACTTGATGTGCGAAGGTGCAACATCGGGGATGGTAGTTCGCTTGATAATGCACATCACTATAGTGCAAATGGGAGAGAGAGGAGAGGGCCTAGGGCTGGCTGCGCTCCCCTTAGAGTCTGAATTGGACAAGGAGGGGGGGGGGTGCCCCCTCTTTCCTCCCTCTCTCCCTCTCCTTCCTTCCCCCTTCCTCCTTCCTAGTTGGACTCCCACTAGGAGGAGGACTCCCCCTCTCCTTGGCGCGCCCCAAGGCCAGGACGGCCTCCCCCCTTGCTCCTTTATATACGGGGGCAGGGGGCACCCTAGGACACACAAGTTGATCATTGATCTTTTAGCCGTGTGCGGCGCCCCCCTCCACCATAATCCACCTCGGTCATATCATAGCGGTGCTTGGGCGAAGCCCTGCGTCGGTAGCTTCATCAACACCGTCATCATGCCGTCGTGCTGATAGAACTCTCCCTCGAAGCTCTACTAGATCGTGAGTTCGTGGGACGTCACCGAGCTGAAGGTGTGCAGATCACGGAGGTGCCGTACGTTATTAGGATCAGTCGATCGTGAAGACGTACGACTACATCAACCGCGTTGTCATAACGCTTCCTCTTACGGTCTACGGGGGTACGTGGATGACACTCTCCCCTCTCGTTGCTATGCATCACCATGATCTTGCGTGTGCATAGGATTTCTTTTTGAAATTACTATGTTCCCCAACAGTGGCATCCGAGCCAGGTTTATGCGTAGATGTTATATGCATGAGTAGAACACAAGTGAGTTGTGGGCGATACTAGTCATACTGCTTACCAGCATGTCATACTTTGACTCGGCGGTATTGTTGGATGAAGCGGCCCGGACCGACATTACGCGTATGCTTACGCGAGACTGGTTCTACCGACGTGCTTTGCACACAGGTGGCTGGCGGGTGTCAGTTTCTCCAACTTTAATTGAATCGAGTGTGGCTATGCCCGGTCCTTGTGAAGGTTAAAACAACACATACTTGACGAAATATCGTTGTGGTTTTGATGCATAGGTAAGAACGGTTCTTGCTTAGCCTGTAGCAGCCACGTAAAACTTGCAACAACAAAGTAGAGGACGTCTAACTTGTTTTTGCAGGGCATGTTGTGATGTGATATAGTCAAGACATGATGCTATATTTTATTGTATGAGATGATCATGTTTTGTAACGGAGTTATCGGCAACTGGCAGGAACCATATGGTTGTCGCCTTATTGTATGAAATGCAATCGCCATGTAATTGCTTTACTTTATCACTAAGCGGTAGCGATAGTCGTAGAAGCAATAGTTGGCGAGACGACAACGATGTTACGATGGAGATCAAGGTGTCGCGCCGGTAACGATGGTGATCATGACGGTGCTTTGGAGATGGAGATCAAAGGCACAAGATGATGATGGCCATATCATATCACTTATAATGATTGCATGTGATGTTTATCTTTTATGCATCTTATTTTGCTTAGATTGACGGAGCATTATAAGATGATCTCTCACTAAATTTCAAGGTATAAGTGTTCTCATTGAGTATGCACCGTTGCGAAAGTTCGTCGTGCCGAGACACCACGTGATGATTGGGTGTGATAAGCTCTACGTTCACATACAACGGGTGCAAGCCAGTTTTGCACACGCAGAATACTCGGGTTAAACTTGACGAGCCTAGCATATGTAGGTATGGCCTCGGAACACTGAGACCGAAAGGTCGAGCGTGAATCATATAGTAGATATGATCAACATAGTGATGTTCATCACTGAAAACTACTCCATCTCACGTGATGATCGGACATGGTTTAGTTGATATGGAGCACGTGATCACTTAGATGATTAGAGGGATGTTTATCTAAGTGGGAGTTCTTAAGTAATTTGATTAATTGAACTTAAATTTATCATGAACTTAGTACCTGATAGTATTTTGCATGTCTATGTTGTTGTAGATAGATGGCCCGTGTTGTTGTCCCGTTGAATTTTAATGTGTTCCTTGAGAAAGCTAAGTTGAAAGATGATGGTAGCAATTACACAGACCGAGTCCGTAACTTGAGGATTATCCTCATTGCTGCATAGAAGAATTACGTCCTGGAAGCACCGCCAGGTGCAAGACCCGCTGCAGGAGCAACGCCGGACATTGTGAACGTCTGGCAGAGCAAAGCTAATGACTACTCGATACTTGAGTGTGCCATGCTTTACGGCTTAGAACTGGGACTTCAACGATGTTTTGAACGTCATGGAGCATATTAGATGTTCCAGGAGTTGAAGTTAATATTTCAAGCAAATGCCCGAATTGAGAGATATGAGGTCTCCAATAAGTTCTACAGCTGCAAGATGGAGGAGAATGGTTCTGTTGGTGAACATATACTCAAAATGTCCGGGGTATAATAATCACTTAATTCAACTGGGAGTTAATCTTCCGGATGAGAGTGTCATTGATAGAATTCTTCAATCACTGCCACCAAGCTACAAGAGCTTTGTGATGAACTATAATATGCAAGGGATGGATAAGACAATTCCCGAGCTCTTCGCGATGCTAAAGGCTGCGGAGGTAGAAATCAAGAAGGAGCATCAAGTGTTGATGGTCAACAAGACCACCAGTTTGAAGAAAAAGGGTAAATGGAAGAAGGGGAACTTCAAGAAGAACGGCAAGCAAGTTGCTGCTCAAGTGAAGAAGCCCAAGTCTGGACCTAAGCCAGAGACTGAGTGCTTCTACTGCAAAGGGACTGGTCACTGGAAGCGGAACTGCCCCAAGTTTTGGCGGATAAGAAGGATGGCAAGGTGAACAAAGGTATATGTGATATGCATATGTTATTGATGTGTACCTTACTAATGCTCGTAGTAGTGCCTGGGTATTTGATACTGGTTCTGTTGCTAATATTTGCAACTCGAAATAGGGACTACGGATTAAGCGAAGATTAGCTAAGGACGAGGTGATGATGCACGTGGGAAATGGTTCCAAAGTCGATGTGATCGCGGTCGGCACGCTACCTCTACATCTACCTTCGGGATTAGTTTTAGACCTGAATAATTGTTATTTGGTGCCAGCATTGAGCATGAACATTATATCTGGATCTTGTTTGATGCGAGACAGTTATTCATTTAAATATGAGAATAATGGTTGTTCTATTTATATGAGTAATATCTTTTATGGTCATGCACCCTTGAAGAGTGGTCTATTTTTATTGAATCTCGATAGTAGTGATACACATATTCATAATATTGAAGCTAAAATATGCAGAGTTGATAATGATAGTGCAACTTACTTGTCGCACTTCCGTTTGGGTCATCTTGGTGTAAAGCGCATGAAGAAACTCCATTCTGATGGACTTTTGGAATCACTTGGTACTTGCGAACCATGCCTCATGGGCAAGATGACTAAAACTCCGTTCTCCTGACAATGGAGCAAGCAACATATTTGTTGGAAATCATACATACTGATGTATGTGGTCATGAATACTGAGGCTCGCGGCGGGTATCATTATTTCTCACCTTCACAGATGATTTGAGCAGATATGGGTATATCTACTTAATGAAACATAAGTCTGAAACATTTTAAAAGTTCAAAGAATTTCAGAGTGAAGTGGAAAATCATCGTAACAAGAAAATAAAGTTTCTATGATCTAATCGTGGAGGAGAATATTTGAGTTACGAGTTTGGTCTTCATTTAAAACAATGCGGAATAGTTTCGCAACTCACGCCACCCAGAACACCACAACGTAATGGTGTGTCCGAACGTCGAAATCGCACTTTATTAGATATGGTGCGATCTATGATGTTTCTTACTGATTTACCACTATCGTTTTGGGGTTATGCTTTAGAGAGGACTGCATTCACATTAAATAGGGCACCATCTAAATCCGTTGAGACGACGCCTTATGAACTATGGTTTGGAAAGAAACCAAAGTTGTCGTTTCTTAAAGTTTGGCGTTGCGATGCTTATGTGAAAAAGCTTCAACCTGATAAGCTCGAACCCAAGTCAAAGAAATGTGTCTTCATAGGATACCCAAAGGAGACTGTTGGGTACACCTTCTATCATAGATCTGAAGGCAAGACATTCGTTGCTAAGAATGGATCCCTTCTAGAGAAGGAATTCCTCTCGAAAGAAGTGAGTGGGAGGAAAGTAGAACTTGATGAGGTAACGGTACCTGCTCCCTTATTGGAAAGTAGTTCATCACAAAAATCAGTTCCTGTGATCCCTACACCAATTAGTGAGGAAGATGATGATAATGATCATGACACTTCAAATCAAGTTACTACCGAACCTCATAGGTCAACTAGAATAAGATTTGCACCAGAGTGGTACGGTAATCCTGTTCTGGAGGTCATGTTACTTGACCATGGCGAACCTACGAACTATCAGGAAGCGATGATGAGCCCAGATTCCGTGAAATGGCTTGAGGCCATGAAATCTGAGATGGGATCCATGTATGAGAACAAAGTGTGGACTTTGGTTGACTTGCCCGATGATCAGCAAGCCATCGAGAATAAATGGATCTTCAAGAAGAAGACTGATGCTGACGGTAATGTTACTGTCTACAAAGCTCAACTTGTTGCGAAAGGTTTTCGAGATGTTCAAGGAGTTGACTACGATGAGACCTTCTCACCTGTAGCGATGCTTAAGTCTGTCTGAATCATGTTAGCAATTGCCGCATTTTATTATTATGAAATTTGGCAAATGATGTAAATACTGCATTCCTGAATGGATTCTGGAAGAAGAGTTGTATATGATGCAATCTGAGGGTTTTATCGATCCAAAGGATGCTAACAAAGTGTGTAAGCTCCAGCGATCTATCTATGGACTAGTGCAAGCATCCCGGAGTTGGAATAAACATTTTGATAGTGTGATCAAAGCATATGGTTTTATACAGACTTTTGGAGAAGACTGTATTTACAAGAAAGTGAGTGGGAGCTCTGTAGCATTTATAATATTATATGTGGATGACATATTGTTAATTGGAAATGATATAGAAAATTTCTGGATAGCATAAAAGGATACTTGAATAAGAGTTTTTCAATGAAGGACCTCAGTGAAGTTGCTTATATATTGGGTATCAAGATCTATAGAGATAGACCAAGACGCTTAATTGGACTTTCACAAACACTACAAAAAAAAACACTTCCGTGATGATACGTGTTTGTCACAGTAGGTCGCATTTTCTGTCATGCATGTACATCCATGACGATTTTATGACAGAATCAAGATAGTCATACCTATGCTGTCGTAGAAGTGTTCCATGACATTACCAAAATTATCATCATGGAAGTGTCCTCTTCCATGATGATAAATCGCGCATCACAGAAGTGCTTTCGTCAAGGGTGACCGACACGTGGCATCCACCGTAACAGAACGTCGTTAAGCTATCGGGTCTGATTTTGGATCCGATAACCCATTAACAACCCCGACCAATGGGGATTTTCCACATGTAAAATCATCATTGGCTGGAGGGAACACATGTCGGCTCACCATTGGGACAGATGTCGTCCACTCATTGGACCCAAGGCGCCTATGATACGTCGACATGTGGCACGACCCAATAGAGGCCCATTCCTGTGAAAAGGCCGGCCTGTTTGACTTGGTTAAAAGGTGGCGGGCCGGCCCACGGAAAGCCTGTTAACGGCCTGTCCGCATATAGCCCATTTACAACCCGCTAACCCAGGGCCCATTACGCCCTATCCGAATTAGGCCCAATAGCGTCATCTGGGTCGTCTAATATGATTCCAGCCTGTTTTAACTTCCGACCCATGTGTGGCCCATGACTTCTTTCGGCCCATATGATGCCCTTTGTAACTCTTGGCCCATTATCGGTCCGTGGTAAAACTGGCCCGTAATGAATAGTGTATCACTTTATACACATTAACGACCCATTATTCCACTGGGCCGTTTCCAGCCCAAGTTATCTTTCGGCCTTCTCAGGGCCCATTTATTCTTGGGCTCATTTGCAGCATTCAGTTACTTACGGCCCGTTACTGTCATTTTCTGCTTGTGGGCCAAATTCAGCCCGTCGTTACAGTCAGCCCGTTTGTGGACCGTTAATACGTTGGGCCGTTTTTGTGTAAAAAAAACCGTTGGGCTATTTTCATACAGTTATCAAATACAACCCATTAACGGTCCGCTATGGTCCACGAATAGTACGGCCCATGATTGGCAAAATGATGATACGACCCATAGAAGGCCCATGGATCCAACGGCCCGTAGAAGGCCCATGGACCCTATGGCCCGTAGAAGGCCCATGGATCCTATGACCCGTACAGAAGGCCAATGGATCCTATGACCGTAGAAGGCCCATGGATCATACGGCTCGCAGGAGGCCCATGGTTACAACAGTCCGTGTACTGCCTCTTGGAAATATGCCCTAGAGGCAATAATAAAATGGTTATTATTATATTTCTTTGTTCATGATAATTGTCTGTTATTCATGCTATAACTGTGTTATCCGGAAATCGTAATACACGTGTGAATACATAGACCACAACATGTCCCTAGTAAGCCTCTAGTTGACTAGCTCGTTGATCAACAGATAGTCATGGTTTCCTGACTATGGGCATTGGATGTCATTGATAACGGGATCACATCATTAGGAGAATGATGTGATGGACAAGACCCAATCCTAATCATAGCTCAAAGATCGTGTAGTTCGTTTAGCTAGAGCTTTTCCAAATGTCAAGTATCATTTCCTTAGACCATGAGATTGTGCAACTCCCGGATACCGTAGGAGTGCTTTGGGTGTGCCAAACGTCACAACGTAACTGGGTGACTATAAAGGTGCACTACGGGTATCTCCAAAAGTGTCTGTTGGGTTGGCACAAATCGAGACTGGGATTTGTCACTCCGTATGACGGAGAGGTATCTCTAGGCCCACTCGGTAATGCATCATCATAATGAGCTCAATGTGACCAAGTGTCTGGTCACGGGATCATGCATTATGGTACGAGTAAAGTGACTTGCCGGTAACGAGATTAAACGAGGTATTGGGATACCGACGATCGAGTCTCGGGCAAGTAACATACCGATTGACAAAGGGAATTGTATACGAGGTTGATTGAATCCTCGACATCGTGGTTCATCCGATGAGATCATCGAGGAGCATGTGGGAGCCAACATGGGTATCCACATACCGCTGTTGGTTATTGACCGGAGAGGTGTCTCGGTCATGTCTGCATGTCTCCCGAACCCGTAGGGTCTACACACTTAAGGTTCGGTGACGCTAGGGTTGAAGAGATATTAGTATGCAGTAACCCGAAAGTTGTTCGGAGTCCCGGATGAGATCCCAGACATCACGAGGAGTTCCAGAATGGTCCGGAGGTGAAGAATTATATATAGGAAGTCAGGTTTCGGCCATCGGGAAAGTTTCGGGGGTCACCGGTAGTGTACCGGGACCACCAGAAGGGCCCCGGGGGGTCCACTGGGTGGGGCCACCTATCCCGGAGGGCGCCATGGGCTGAAGTGGGAGGGTAACCAGCCCCAGGTGGGCTGGTGCGCCCCCCCTTGGCCCCCCTGCGCCTAGGGTTGGAAATCATACATACTGATGTATGTGGTCCGATGAATACTGAAGCTCGCGGCGGGTATCATTATTTTCTCACCTTCACTGATGATTTGAGCAGATATGGGTATATCTACTTAATGAAACATAAGTCTGAAACATTTTAAAAGTTCAAAGAATTTCAGAGTGAAGTGGAAAATCATCGTAACAAGAAAATAAAGTTTCTATGATCTAATCGCGGAGGAGAATATTTGAGTTATGAGTTTGGTCTTCACTTAAAACAATGCGGAATAGTTTCGCAACTCACGCAACCCAGAACACCACAACGTAATGGTGTGTCCGAACGTCGAAATCACACTTTATTAGATATGGTGTGATCTATGATGTCTCTTACTGATTTACCACTATCGTTTTCGAGTTATGCTTTAGAGACGACTGCATTCTCATTCAATAGGGCACCATCTAAATCCGTTGAGACAACGCCTTATGAACTATGGTTTGGCAAGAAACCAATGTTGTCGTTTCTTAAAGTTTGGGGCTGCGATGCTTATGTGAAAAAGCTTCAACCTGATAAGCTCGAACCCAAGTCGAAGAAATGTGTCTTGATAGGATACCCGAAGGAGACTGTTGGGTACACCTTCTATCATAGATCTGAAGGCAAGACATTCTTTGCTAAGAATGGATCCTTTCTAGAGAAGGAGTTCCTCTCGAAAGAAGTGAGTGGGAGGAGAGTAGAACTTGATGAGGTAACGGTACCTGATCCCTTATTGGAAAGTAGTTCATCACAGAAATCAGTTCCTGTGATCCCTACACCAATTAGTGAGGAAGCTGATGATAATGATCATGACACTTCAAATCAAGTTACTACCGAACCTCATAGGTCAACTAGAATAAGATCTGCACCAGAGTGGTACGGTAATCCTGTTCTGGAGGTCATGTTACTTGACCATGGCGAACCTATGAACTATGAGGAAGTGATGATGAGCCCAGATTCCGTGAAATGGCTTGAGGCCATGAAATCTGAGATGGGATCCATGTATGAGAACAAAGTGTGGACTTTGGTTGACTTGCCCGATGATCGGCAAGCCATCGAGAATAAATGGATCTTCAAGAAGAAGAATGATGCTGATGGTAATGTTACTGTCTACAAAGCTCGAATTGTTGCGAAAGGTTTTCGAGAAGTTCAAGGAGTTGACTACAATGAGACCTTCTCACCCGTAGCGATGCTTAAGTCCGTCCGAATCATGTTAGCAATTGCCGCATTTTATTATTATGAAATTTGGCAAATGGATGTAAATACTACATTCCTGAATGGATTCTGGAAGAAGAGTTGTATATGATGCAACCTGAAGGTTTTATCGATCCAAAGGATGCTAATAAAGTGTGTAAGCTCCAGCGATCTATCTATGGACTGGTGCAAGCATCTCGGAGTTGGAATAAACATTTTGATAGTGTGATCAAAGCATATGGTTTTATACAGACTTTTGGAGAAGACTGTATTTACAAGAAAGTGAGTGGGAGCTCTGTAGCATTTATAATATTATATGTGGATGACATATTGTTAATTGGAAATGATATAGAATTTCTGGATAGCATAAAAGGATACTTGAATAAGAGTTTTTCAATGAAGGACCTTAGTGAAGTTGCTTATATATTGGGTATCAAGATCTATAGAGATAGATCAAGACGCTTAATTGGACTTTCACAAACACTACAAAAAAAAACACTTCCGTGATGATACGTGTTTGTCACGGTAGGTCGCATTTTCTGTCATGCATGTACATCCATGACGATTTTATGACAGAATCAAGATAGTCATACCTGTGCTGTCGTAGAAGTGTTCCATGACATTACCAAAATTATCATCATGGAAGTGTCCTCTTCCATGATGATAAATCGCGCATCACAGAAGTGCTTTCGTCAAGGGTGACCGACACGTGGCATCCACCGTAACAGAACGTCGTTAAGCTATTGGGTCCGATTTTGGATCCGATAACCCGTTAACAGCCCCGACCAATGGGGATTTTCCACATGTAAAATCCTCATTGGCTGGAGGGAACACGTGTCGGCTCACCGTTGGGACAGATGTCATCCACTCATTGGACCCAAGGCGCCTATGATACGTCGACACGTGGCACGACCCAATAGAGGCCCATTCCTGTGAAAAGGCCGGCCCGTTTGACTTGGTCAAAAGGTGGCGGGCCGGCCCACGGAAAGCCTGTTAACGGCCTGTTCGCATATAGCCTATTTACAACCTGCTAACCCAGGGCCCATTACGCCCTATCCGAATTAGGCCCAATAGCATCATCTGGGTCGTCCAATATGATTCCAGCCCATTTTAACTTCCGGCCCATGTGTGGCCCATGACTTCTTTCGGCCCATATGATGCCCTTTGTAACTCTTAGCCCATTAACGGTCCGTGGTAAAACTGGCCCGTAATGAACAGTGTATCACTTTATACACATTAACGGCCCATTATTCCACTGGGCCAGTTCCAGCCCAAGTTATCTTTCGGCCTTCTGAGGGCCCATTTATTCTTGGGCTCATTTGCAGCATTCAGTTACTTACGGGCCGTTACTGTCATTTTCTGCTTGTGGGCCAAATTCAGCCCTTCGTTACAGTCGGCCCGTTTGTGGACCGTTAATACGTTGGGCCATTTTCGTGTAAAAAAACCCGTTGGGCTATTTTCATACAGTTATCAAATATGGCCCATTAACGGCTTGCTATGGTCCACGAATAGTACGGACCATGATTGGCAAAATGATGATACAACCCATAGAAGGCCCATGGATCCTATGGCCCGTAGAAGGCCCATGGACCCTACGGCCCGTGAAAGGCCCATGGATCCTATGGCCCGTACAGAAGGCCAATGGATCCTATGACCGTAGAAGGCCCATGGATCATACGGCTCGCAGGAGGCCCATGGTTACAACAGTCCGTGTACTGCCTCTTGGAAATATGCCCTAGAGGCAATAATAAAATGGTTATTATTATATTTCTTTGTTCATGATAATTGTCTGTTATTCGTCCTATAACTGTGTTATCCGGAAATCGTAATACACGTGTGAATACATAGACCACAACATGTCCCTAGTAAGCCTCTAGTTGACTAGCTCGTTGATCAACAGATAGTCATGGTTTCCTGACTATGGGCATTGGATGTCATTGATAACAGGATCACATCATTAGGAGAATGATGTGATGGACAAGACCCAATCCTAAGCATAGCTCAAAGATCGTGTAGTTCGTTTAGCTAGAGCTTTTCCAAATGTCAAGTATCATTTCCTTAGACCATGAGATTGTGCAACTCCCGGATACCGTAGGAGTGCTTTGGGTGTGCCAAACGTCACAACGTAACTGGGTGACTATAAAGGTGCACTACGGGTATCTCCGAAAGTGTCTGTTGGGTTGGCATGAATCGAGACTGGGATTTGTCACTCCGTATGATGGAGAGGTATCTCTGGGCCCACTCGATAATGCATCATCATAATGAGCTCAATGTGACCAAGTGTCTGGTCACGGGATCATGCATTACGGTACGAGTAAAGTGACTTGCCGGTAACGAGATTAAACGAGGTATTGGGATACCGACGATCGAGTCTTGGGCAAGTAACGTACCGATTGACAAAGGGAATTGTATACGGGGTTGATTGAATCCTCGACATCATGGTGCATCCGATGAGATCATCGAGGAGCATGTGGGAGCCAACATGGGTATCTAGATCCCGCTATTAGTTATTGACCAGAGAGGCGTCTTGGTCATGTCTGCATGTCTCCCGAACCCGTAGGGTCTACACACTTAAGGTTCGGTGACGCTAGGGTTGAAGAGATATTAGTATGCAGTAACCCGAAAGTTGTTTGGAGTCCCGGATGAGATCCCAGACGTCACGGGGAGTTCCGGAATGGTCCGGAGGTGAAGAATTATATATAGGAAGTCAGGTTTCGGCCATCGGGAAAGTTTTGGGGGTCACCGGTATTGTACCGGGACCACCGGAAGGGTCCCGGGGGGTCCATCGGGTGGGGCCACCTATCTCGGAGGGCCCCATGGGCTGAAGTGGGAGGGGAACCAGCCCCAGGTGAGCTGGTGCGCCCCCTTGGCCCCCCGTGTGCCTAGGGTTGGAACCCCTAGGGGTGGGGGCGCCTCCACCTGGCTTGGGGGGCAAGTTTCCCCCTGGCCGCCGCCCCCCTTGGAGATCCCATCTCCTAGGGCCGGCGCCCCCCCTTGGGGGCCTATATAAAGAGGGGGGAGGGAGGGCAGCCACACCCCATGCTCTTGGCGCCTCCCTCTCCCATTGCTACACCTCTCCCTCTCGTAGAAGCTCGGCGAAGCCCTGCCGAGATCACTGCGGCATCCACCCCCACGCCGTCGTGCTGCTGGATCTCCGTCAACCTCTCCTTCCCCCTTGCTGGATCAAGAAGGAGGATACGTCTCCCTGACCGTACGTGTGTTGAACGCGGAGGTGCCATTCGTTCGGCGCTAGGATCTCCGGTGATTTGGATCACGATGAGTACGACTCCCTCAACCTCGTTCTCTTGAACGCTTCTGCTCGATCTACAAGGTTATGTAGATGCACTCCTCTCTCTCGTTGCTAGATGAACTCATAGATTGATCTTGGTGAAACCGTAGGAAATTTTTATTTTCTGCAACGTTCCCCAACAGTGGCATCATGAGCTAGGTCTATGCGTAGTTCTCTTTGCACGAGTAGAACACAAATTTGTTGTGGGCGTAGATGTTGTCAACTTTCTTGCCACTACTAGTCTTATTTTGCTTCAGCGGTATTGTGGGATGAAGCAGCCCGGACCGACCTTACACGTACTCTTACGTGAGACAGGTTCCACCGACTGACATGCACTAGTTGCATAAGGTGGCTAGCGGGTGTTTGTCTGTCCCACTTTAGTTGGAGCGGATTCGATGAAAAGGGTCATTATGAAGGGTAAATAGAAGTTGGCAAATCACGTTGTGGCTTTTACGTAGGTAAGAAAACGTTCTTGCTATAACCCTATTGCAGCCACGTAAAACATGCAACAACAATTAGAGGACGTCTAACTTGTTTTTGCAGCATATGATTTGTGATGTGATATGGCCAAAAGTTGTGATGAATGATGAATGATATATATGTGATGTATGAGATCATGTTCTTGTAATAGGAATCACGACTTGCATGTCTATGAGTATGACAACCGGCAGGAGCCATAGGAGTTGTCTTAATTATTGTATGACCTGTGTGTCAATGATTAACGCCATGTAAATTACTTTACTTTATTGCTAAACGCGTTAGCTATAGTAGTAGAAGTAATAGTTGGCGAGCAACTTCATGGAGACACGATGATGGAGATCATGATGATGGAGATCATGGTGTCATGCCGGTGACGAAGATGATCATGGAGCCCCGAAGATGGAGATCAAAGGAGCTATATGATATTGGCCATATCATGCCACTGTTTGATTGCATGTGATGTTTATCATGTTTTTCGTCTTGTTTACTTAGAACGACGGTAGTAAATAAGATGATCCCTCATAATAATTTCAAGAAAGTGTTCCCCCTAACTGTGCACCGTTGCGAAGGTTCGTTGTTTCGAAGCACCACATGATGATCGGGTGTGATAGATCCTAACGTTCGAATACAACGGGTGTAAGCCAGATTTACACACGCAATACACTTAGGTTGACTTGACGAGCCTAGCATGTACAGACATGGCCTCGGAACACGGAGGACCGAAAGGTCGAGCATGAGTCGTATAGAAGATACGATCAACATGGAGATGTTCACCGATGTCAACTAGTCCGTCTCACGTGATGATCGGACACGACCTAGTTGACTCGGGTCATGTTTCACTTAGATGACTAGAGGGATGTCTAATCTGAGTGGGAGTTCAGTGAATAATTTGATTAGATGAACTTAATTATCATGAACTTAGTCTAAAATCTTTACAATATGTCTTGTAGATCAAATGGCCCACGTTACCCTCAACTTCAACGCGTTCCTAGAGAAAACCAAGCTGAAAGATGATGGCAGCAACTATACGGACTGGGTCCGGAACCCGAGGATCATCCTCATAGCTGCCAAGAAAGATTATGTCCTAGAAGCACCGCTAGGTGAAGCACCAATCCCAGAGAACCAAGACGTTATGAACGCTTGGCAGTCTCATGCTGATGATTACTCCCTCGTTCAGTGCGGCATGCTTTACAGCTTAGAACCGGGGCTCCAAAAGCGTTTTGAGCAACACGGAGCATATGAGATGTTCGAAGAGCTGAAAATGGTTTTCCAAGCTCATGCCCGGGTCGAGAGATATGAAGTCTCCGACAAGTTCTTCAGCTGTAAGATGGAGGAAAATAGTTCTGTCAGTGAGCACATACTCAAGATGTCTGGGTTGCACAACCGCTTGACTCAGCTGGGAGTTAATCTCCCAGATGACGCGGTCATTGACAGAATCCTTCAGTCGCTCCCACCGAGCTACAAGAGCTTTGTGATGAACTTCAATATGCAGGGGATGGAAAAGACCATTCCTGAGGTATATTCAATGCTGAAATCAGCGGAGGTGGAGATCGAAAAGGAACATCAAGTGTTGATGCTGAATAAAACCACTAAGTTCAAGAAAGGCAAGGGTAAGAAGAACTTCAAGAAGGACGGCAAGGGAGTTGCCGCGCCCGATAAGCCAATTGCCGGGAAGAAGTCAAACAATGGACCCAAGCCTAAAACTGAGTGCTTTTATTGCAAGGGAAGTGGTCACTGGAAGCGGAACTGCCCCAAGTACTTAGCGGACAAGAAGGCCGGCAAAACCAAAGGTATATGTGATATACATGTAATTGGTGTGTACCTTACCAGTACTCGTAGTAGCTCTTGGGTATTTTATACCGGTGCGGTTGCTCATATTTGTAACTCAAAGCAGGAGCTGCGGAATAAGCGGAGACTGGCGAAGGACAAGGTGACGATGCGCGTCGGGAATGGTTCCAAGGTCGATGTGATCACCGTCGGCACACTACCTCTACATTTACCTACGGGATTAGTTTTAAACCTCAATAATTGTTATTTAGTACCAGCTTTGAGCATGAACATTGTATCAGGATCTTGTTTAATTCGAGATGGCTACTCATTTAAATCCGAGAATAATGGTTGTTCTATTTATATGAGAGATATGTTTTATGGTCATGCCCCGCTGGTGAATGGTTTATTCTTAATGAATCTCGAGCGTAATGTTACACATATTCATAGTGTGAATACCAAAAGATGTAAAGTTGATAAAGATAGTCCCACATACTTGTGGCACTGCCGCCTTGGTCACATTGGTGTCAAGCGCATGAAGAAGCTCCATGCTGATGGACTTTTAGAGTCTCTAGATTATGAATCATTTGACACATGCGAACCATGCCTCATGGGCAAAATGACCAAGACTCCGTTCTTCGGAACAATGGAGCGAGCAACCAACTTATTGGAAATCATACATACTAATGTGTGCGGTCCAATGAGCGTTGAGGCTCGCGGAGGATATCATTATGTTCTCACTCTCACTGACGACTTGAGTAGATATGGGTATGTCTACTTAATGAAACACAAGTCTGAGACCTTTGAAAAGTTCAAGGAATTTCAGAATGAGGTAGAGAATCAACGTGACCGAAAGATAAAATTCTTACGATCAGATCATGGAGGAGAATATTTAAGTCACGAATTTGGTACAAACTTAAGGAAATGTGGAATCGTTTCACAACTCACGCCGCCTGGAACACCTCAGCGTAATAGTGTGTCCGAACGTCGTAATCACACTTTATTGGATATGGTGCGATCTATGATGTCTCTTACCGATTTACCGCTATCATTTTGGGGATACGCTCTAGAGATAGCTACATTCACTTTAATAGGGCACCTCTAAATCCGTTGAGACGACACCGTATGAATTATGGTTTGGGAAGAAACCTAAGCTGTCATTTCTAAAAGTTTGGGGATGCGATGCTTATGTCAAGAAACTTCAACCTGAAAAGCTTGAACCCAAGTCGGAAAAATGCGTCTTCATAGGATACCCTAAGGAAACCATTGGGTATACCTTCTACTTAAGATCTGAGGGCAAGATCTTTGTTGCCAAGAACGGGTCCTTTCCGGAGAAAGAGTTTCTCTCGAAAGAATTAAATGGGAGGAAAGTAGAGCTTGATGAAGTACTACCTCTTGAACCGGTGAGTAGTGCAGCTCAGGAAGATGTTCCTGTGGTGCTAGCACCAACTGAAGAGGAAGTTAATGATGATGATCAAGGTACTTCGGATCAAGTTACTACTGAACTTCGTAGGTACACGAGGACACATTCCACACCAGAGTGGTATGGCAACCCTGTCTTGGAAATCATGTTGTTAGACAACGGTGAACCTTCGAACTATGAAGAAGCGATGGCGGTCCCAGATTCCAACAAATGGCTTGAAGCCATGCAATCCGAGATAGGATCCATGTATGAAAATGAAGTATGGACTTTGACAGACTTGCCCGATGATCGGCGAGCGATAGAAAACAAATGGATCTTTAAGAAGAAGACAGACGCGGATGGTAATGTTACCATCTATAAAGCTCGACTTGTCGCTAAGGGTTATCGACAAGTTCAAGGGGTTGACTACGATGAGACATTCTCTCCCGTAGCGAAGCTAAAGTCCGTCCGAATCATGTTAGCAATTGCCGCATACTATGATTATGAGATATGGCAGATGGACGTCAAAACGGCATTCCTTAACGGACATCCTAAGGAAGAACTGTATATGATGCAGCCGGAAGGTTTTGTCGACCCTGAGAATGCTAATAAGGTATGCAAGCTCCAGCGATCCATTTATGGGCTGGTGCAAGCATCTCGGAGTTGGAACATTCGCTTTGATGAGATGATCAAAGCGTTTGGGTTTATGCAGACTTATGGAGAAGCCTGCGTTTACAAGAAAGTGAGTGGGAGCTCTGTAGCATTTCTCATATTATATGTAGATGACATACTTTTGATGGGAAATGATATAGAACTTTTTGACAGCATTAAGGCCTACTTGAATAAGTGTTTTTCAATGAAGGACCTTGGAGAAGTTGCTTATATATTAGGCATCAAGATCTATAGGGATAGATCGAGACGCCTCATAGGTTGTTCACAAAGCACATACCTTGATAAGATATTGAAGGAGTTCAATATGGATCAATCCAAGAAGGGGTTCTTGCCTGTTTTGCAAGGTGTGAAATTGAGCTCGACTCAATGTCTGACCACGGCAGAAGATAAAGAAAAGATGAGTGTCATCCCCTATGCCTCAGCCATAGGGTCTATTATGTATGCCATGCTGTGTACCAGACCTGATGTAAACCTTGCCGTAAGTTTGGTAGGAAGGTACCAAAGTAATCCCGACAAGGAACACTAGACAGCGGTCAAGAACATCCTAAAGTACCTGAAAAGGACTAAGGATATGTTTCTCGTTTATGGAGGTGACGAAGAGCTCGTCATAAAGGGTTACGTCGATGCTAGCTTCGACACAAATCTGGATGACTCTAAGTCACAAACCGGATATGTGTATATTTTGAATGGTGGGGCAGTAAGCTGGTGCAGTTGCAAGCAAAGCGTCGTGGCAGGATCTACATGTGAAGCAGAGTACATGGCAGCCTCGGAGGCAGCACATGAAGCAATCTGGGTGAAGGAGTTCATCACCGACCTAAGAGTCATACCCAATGCGTCGGGGCCGATCACACTCTTCTGTGACAACACTGGAGCTATTGCACTTGCCAAGGAGCCCAAGTTTCACAAGAAGACCAGGCACATCAAGCGTCGCTTCAACTCCACACATGAAAATGTTCAAGATGGAGACATAGACATTAGTAAAGTACATACCAACCTGAATGTAGCAGATCCGTTGACTAAACCTCTCCCTAGGGCAAAACATGATCAACACCAGAACGCTATGGGTGTTCGATTCATCACAATGTAACTAGAATATTGACTCTAGTGCAAGTGGGAGACTGTTGGAAATATGCACTAGAGGCAATAATAAAATGGTATTATTATATTTCTTTGTTCATGATAATTGTCTGTTATTCATGCTATAACTGTGTTATCCGGAAATCATTATACACGTGTGAATACATAGACCACAACATGTCCCTAGTAAGCCTCTAGTTGACTAGCTCGTTGATCAACAGATAGTCATGGTTTCCTGACTATGGGCATTGGATGTCATTGATAACGGGATCACATCATTAGGAGAATGATGTGATGGACAAGACCCAATCCTAAGCATAGCTCAAAGATCGTGTAGTTCGTTTAGCTAGAGCTTTTCCAAATGTCAAGTATCATTTCCTTAGACCATGAGATTGTGCAACTCCCGTATACCGTAGGAGTGCTTTGGGTGTGCCAAACGTCACAACGTAACTGGGTGACTATAAAGGTGCACTACGGGTATCTCCGAAAGTGTCTGTTGGGTTGGCATGAATCGAGACTGGGATTTGTCACTCCGTATGATGGAGAGGTATCTCTGGGCCCCCTTGATAATGCATCATCATAATGAGCTCAATGTGACCAAGTGTCTGGTCACGGGATCATGCATTACGGTACGAGTAAAGTGACTTGCCGGTAACGAGATTAAACAAGGTATTGGGATACCGACGATCGAGTCTCGGGCAAGTAACATACCGATTGACAAAGGGAATTGTATACGGGGTTGATTGAATCCTCGACATTGTGGTTCATCTGATGAGATCATCGAGGAGCATGTGGGAGCCAACATGGGTATCCAGATCCCACTGTTGGTTATTGACCAGAGAGGCGTCTCGGTCATGTCTGCATGTCTCTCGAACCCGTAGGGTCTACACACTTAAGGTTCGGTGATGCTAGGGTTGAAGAGATATTAGTATGCAGTAACCCGAAAGTTGTTCGGAGTCCCGGATGAGATCCCAGACGCCACGAGGAGTTCCGGAATGGTCCGGAGGTGAAGAATTATATATAGGAAGTCAGGTTTCGGCCATCGGGAAAGTTTCGGGGGTCACCGGTATTGTATCCGGACCACCGGAAGGGTCTCGGGGGGTCCACCGGGTGGGGCCACCTATCCCAGAGGGTCCCATGGGCTGAACTGGGAGGGGAACCAGCCCCAGGTGGGCTGGTGCGCCCCTCTTGGGCCCCCCTGCGCGTAGGGTTGGAAACCCTAGGGGTGGGGGCGCCTCCACCTGGCTTGGGGGGCAAGTTTCCCCCCTGGCCGCCGCCTCCCCCTTGGAGATCCCATCTCCTAGGGCCGGTGCCCCCCCTAGGGGGCCTACATAAAGAGGGGGGAGGGAGGGCAGCCGCACCCCATGCTCTTGGCGCCTCCCTCTTCCATTGCTACACCTCTCCCTCTCGTAGAAGCTCGGCGAAGCCCTGCCGAGATCACTGCTGCATCCACCACCACGCCGTCGTGCTGCTGGATCTCCATCAACCTCTCCTTCCCCCTTGCTGGATAAGGAAGGAGGAGACGTCTCCCTGACCGTACGTGTGTTGAACGCGGAGGTGCCGTCCGTTCGGCGCTAGGATCTCCGGTGATTTGGATCACGACGAGTACGACTCCCTCAACCTCATTCTCTTGAACGCTTCCGCTCTATCTACAAGAGTATGTAGATGCAGTCCTCTCTCTCGTTGCTAGATGAACTCATAGATTGATCTTGGTGATACTGTAGGAATTTTTTTATTTTCTGCAACGTTCCCCAACACTGCCATGATTATTTTGGCCTACTTACCAAAAATAGGCTATTGTGGCCACTAGAAAAACACAGAAAAAGAACTTCAGTGACTACAAGCAAACAACTAAACAAGACAATGAGGAAATAAATAAGCAAGCAATTAACACTAGCCTATTACTGCTATTACACATATTACATCCACTGGGCATCAATGTTCGCCACCAGTGCAAATATAGGGAACAAAGCAGCATATTACATACACTGGCCGTCAAAATTGGCCACCAGTGCAAATAAACGCGACAGCAAAACAAGAGCATAACTGAAACAACTTCAGAAGAGCTCAAGAAACGTTATCCTGGGTATCCACCATGCTGGCAATAAGCTTAGCAAGCTTATCATCTTTGTCTTGTTTGGCGCTAAAATCCTCCAACGCTTGCTGTTGCACCAGAAAGTATGCATCTGAATTCTCTAGGGACATCCGCAGTCCTTCCGCTTCTTGTCGCAGCACAGCTGATCGATGTATTTCAGCTTGTAGTTGAGACTCAAGAAACCGAATTGATTCAGACAATGAGTTTGAATAGCTTGTGCAAGCGGTAGTGGCCAGTAACTCAAACACTAAACCAAGACAGGACTTTGGGGTTGTCTCACTATCTTCAAGATAGTCTTCCTTAGCTGTTTTATCAGCTTTGTTGGAGACCAACAAGGATGTGTCACTATCCTGAACCTTATCTGCATTACTTCCTTTACCATTGCTTAATAAGGCACTCTTCCCCAATATTCTATCAGCATTCTAAAGAAGAAACAAGCAGACACATAACAGGTTTAGCATGTACTAGTATATGAAACTCATTTCGGTGAACCAGTTCATTAGTAAGGTGGACAAGATTAAACTACCAATTCTTCTATTGCCAAGTACTAGTACATAATAAAAGCATCAAACAAACATATATCTATGTCCTATGGTCACTGCATTGTCTTGCCAAATCAAAATAGAGACATGGTTCAAATCATATCAGTTCAAGACAAAGCAGCAGTGAAAGAATACAAAGCGTGGGAAACTACACGACACAACAAGATTTCAGATGGATACCACGGGTCTACATGTACAACAACACTATTGGCTCTGTTGTGATGCTAGTAATATGCATGATATGAGAAGTCAACTATATACACAATTGAAAGTGAAATCAATAGAGCTATTGATAAGAGCAAACCTGTTAAAGAAACATGCGTGAACATACCTATTGTGCCATTGGAGTTTCGATTGGATCCTTCAATTTAAAAATAAGTTTGTATGAGTAAATACAGTGACACAAGAGCAAAACAGTATGCACGATAGCAATCATAGTTAAAAAAGGCGCGCCTAGGCTCTAAGCGCTGGCAAAATGCATTGCGCATAACTACGCTTAATCTGTGCATAACTGCGCATAAGCATGCGCTTTGGTCAGTAAAGCGCAATGCGGTGGCAAAACGCACAATTAACGCCTAGCACTTTTTTGAACTATGATAGCAATGGAATCTTAAATTAGAACAATTGTTCTTCAGGTTTAGGCACTTGTTCTACATGAACAACATACAGTAAGACACAAGAATATAGTACTTAAAAATAGAAAAATGAGCTCATATACCTTACCGCATTCTTGGTTCGGGACCAGTACAGAACAAGGCGTTCCCAGTCATCGTCCAGTAAATGTTTCTCGGGAGAACGTAAGGGAATTTGATGAGTTCCTTTGCCGGTGAAGTACATTTTCTTCAGGTAATTCCGATACTGCCACCAAGCATTCTTGAAGATAGCAAAGGTATTAGCACATGTTACCTCATCCCGAGTTTCCAAATCGGTTCTTCTCTATAGAGAAAAATGGGAAAAATTGCTGTATTATAACCATCATGGAGGTAGGATGTATGGGACAAAGCAAAGTAATTGCCATGAATAATATTACTTACACATAACTCCTGGACAAACACCTGCAACTGGCATTTTCCTTCATCTTCAGTATAATATTTCCAAGATGGGAAGATACGCACATACAATTTAACAACATCAAATGCGATAGCTGCTAAACTACGACTAGCTAGTTGTGCTTCCTCCACAGGAATAGGCGTACTAACTGGTGGAGTTGGGGTTCGCTGTGGTAGTACTGGCCCTTTGGGCACTGGAGCTGCCTTACTAACTGCTCTTGTTTGGGAGCTCTGTGGTGGATATGGTGCTGTGTCAACAGGAACTGGGTTACTATCTGCTGGGGTTGGGGTTAGATTGGGTGAAGCTGGTTCTCTGTCCATCACAATAGGGGTACAATCTGCGAGAGTTTGGGTTATGTGTGGTAGGGCTGGTTCTTGTGCATGCACAACCAGGGTGCTATCTCCACCAAGAGGTAGCACTGTTTTATTTGAAGACCATGTTTTTAGTCCGCTGGATACTGGCATCACCCTCTCCAATTCACATGGCTGATAAACAGGAAACATAGTTGAATGTACAGACATTGTATGAGAGACAGATGCAATAGATAGTGTGGAAAAAAGGCATAAAATAGTTGACATGTATATTGTGTAACTAAAATGGATATCATGACATAATTTCACATATATGATGTCTATCTAAACTGGATAGCATAGCATAACATAATTCAAAGATATGATGAATAACTAAACAGGATCGCATGACATAATTCACCCACATGGTATCTAAGTAATCAGGATCGCATCATTTAATTCACATACGTGATGTCTAAACTAAGACCATGGTGTTGAATATTATGTATATGATGTCTAAACTATGCAATGCAAGACACCATATGCATGATAGGAGCAGTATAACCGTGCCAAGTTTGAGCATACACCTCGGTGGGGGAATAGGACTGGTCATCTGTCTCTGAATCCATCTCTGAGGAGCTATCGGGAACCAACAAGAGATCTGCTTCGACAGGTAGCACTGTCTGCTCTAAAGGCCTTGTTTTCACTCCAGATTTTTCCATCTGCCACCCAAATGGCTGATTCACAGGAAGAGTAATTTAATGTACAAACATTGTCGACAAATGGAAATGTAATGAAGAAAAGGATGGGTAAGATATCATTCAAATATATGATGCCTGGTTAAACAGGATGGCATTGCACATTTCACATATATTATGGCTGGCTAAAAGACATGAGACTGCATAATTCCCATATATGATATAGAAACTAAACATGTGGCATTACAGAACATGTCTAAACTAAGCAGATGACATATATGATGTCAAAAGTAGGCACTGCAAGACAACATATGCATGATATGACTAACATCATCATGCCAAGGTAGAGCAAACATCTTGGGGGGTAAATAGGAGTGGTCAGCGGCGTCTGAATCCACCTCAGAACAGATATCTTCCTCTGGATTACAATCTGGAGAGGGGTGGGGAGGGTTTGCCATTGAACCCACCATGGAGCGATGTCTGCATGACATTGTATTGCCGCACAAAACTCTTCTCTTTTTCTCTACATGTTCAGCATGACCGTGTACAATATCTGACATGCATACGAAAAAAATATGGTGATATTATGTAAGGAGAGCATGCAGAAATTTAGAGTGATGGTAACAACCAGTGGATGGATCCAAAAATAATGATAGCAGGCTGATGATTGCTTTAAATTAATAAAAAGACAGATGATGATTGCTTTACTATTTGTTTCCCACCCAAGATGAACAACATAGGCATACCCTAGGTGAACCAGATATTAGACAGACATACTATTCATTGCTGCCTCAATATGTGCCCCACAACTAATTTAGAACTCAAGTTTGAACATTAATTTGGACCTAACTTGGAGTCCAAGAGGTGAACAGGGCGATAAAGTAGCAGGTAATTTTAAGTAATGCATAACATAAGCAGAAACAAAAGAGTATGTCCTCTCTTGTGGACCTGTGTACTCCTCAGCTTCATCTGTTGAGTCGATGATGGTGATGCCGTTGCGGTGGGTGCCGGCGGCAGGGAAGGAGATCTGAGGCGGCAAAAGACGGTCAGGAGTCGTGATGTCTGGTTTGGTGGATGCTTCTATCGATGGAGCAGCTCAGGTGAGGTGGACGATGTCGCGACAGAAGCAGAACAAACCACACAAAGTTCCCTTCGACACGTACCTATAACTGAAGTAATTATGTAAGGGCTCATTTGGCTTGCATGATTCTTAAAACGCAGGGATAGGAAAAACATCGGAATAGGATAGGAATGCACATGGTAAACAAAGCATTTGTAAACACAAGATTTTTGTCAACTTGGGTGTTTGGTTTACATGAATTGGAAGAGCAGAGGAATGCAAAGAAACATGGCCAAAATAAAGTGAAACCATATGAAAGCGTGTACAGTTAGAATGTTATCTGGCACTAATGCACTTGGTCTTGTTTTCATGCATAGGATTTTGAGAAGTAGGTCCAGGTGGATGTTTTGCTTCATTCCTTTCAACAAAATGCATGAATAATTGAATAGTAGAGTGCCATTGGAAAATTCCCTATTGCTATGTTTTTCCGTTGAACCAAAATAGCCCTAATGGATCGACGTGAATGTATAGTAATAAGTGATGCAACAAGTGTACAACCTCTTTGCCGAAGCCGTGTTGACCTCATCATCATTGGGTTGGTCGCTGAAGCAGTTGAGGCAAAGGTGGCTGTCGGAGGTGTGGAGGAAGATCTGAGGAATCTGTAGACGGCGTCTAGGGCACTGCTCTATTGTGATGGATCGTTCTATCATTGGAGCAGCTCCGGTGAGCCGTAAGACGTCAAGGCTGAAGCAGCACAAGACAGACATCATCAATCTCAAGTGGGATTCTAATAGCATATCCAATAGATGATGTAAAATAGATGTAAAATTTACATCACCAAAAACCACCTGACTACAACAGATGAGGTAAAAACTGTTGACTCCGAACTTAATTATCGAAACTGAAATTTATTGTGGAGTCTGAATGCTACTGTCGAAACTGCACGCAATGGTAGCAGAGAGACACTTAACATGTAGTTTAGGGAGGGCCTGCAGTTCATCTTCAACCTGCACCCCCCTGAGTCGCCAGCGACCACCGGCCGAAACGCCGGCCCCAGCGCCGCCTCGCCGCCCCGAAACAACTCCCCACCGCCGCCCCGACCAACCCTCTAGGCCCCCCACCCCCACCCTGAACCCTAAGATAGATAGTGGGGTACCTCTCCGGCGAGCCCCCGTCCCTGCTATGGGTGGTTCTTCCCTAACTCTGGCGAGCCCCCTCAACCCCTGAAAATCGACAGACCCAAAAGTCGATTCAATCGACTGAAGTGTGGCTAAATCGGAGCAGAGTAGCAGCATGAGCGAGGGGGAGAGCAGCAACAGCAGCTGGGCAAGCGAGCGATCGAGCGAGAGCTAGAGCAGGAGTAGCAGTGCGAGCAAGCGACCGAGAGCCGGAGCAGCAGCAGGAGATCCGGCTGGTACGGCCGCCGCCGCCGAAGGGGCCTCGCACTGGGGGAGAGCCGCCATGGAGATGTCGCCCGCGGCGCTGGCTTCAAGGTAGGCTCTCCATGGGGGTGCGGGATGGAGCACCGTCGGTGCCAGGAGGTCGAGTTAAGGAGAAGGTGCGATGCGATGAGTGTACAACCTCTTTGGTGGCACCGAGTAGGCCTCGGCTTCGTCCGAGGAGTCAGTGAGGATGCTGCGGTTTCAGTGGAGCAGGTTAAGGCGGTGCTGTGGGGATGGAGCAGTTGCGATAGACGAGGCGATCATCGGAGCAGCTCCTTGGAGGTGGAGGACGGGGCGGCTGAACCGGCGGGACGACGAGATGGACGACGGATCCTCATCCGGGGAGGTGGACGAGGGACGTCGAGCTGTTGCGGTGGACGACATCGTCGGGGAAGAGGCTCCGGCTGGGCAGCGATGAGGTGGCGGACGGAGAAGGGTGGGGTTTCACGGCTGGAGCGGAGAGGTTATGGCAGCCTGGGATTTCGAATGGCGAAAAGGGGGCGATGGGAGGGAGTGAACCATGACTTAGGGACGCGCTTGTCCAAAATGTAGGGTGTGTCACAAAAGTACCCCCCACCGATTTGAACTAGCGGCCGTTTTGGCTTAGGGTTAGAAGGGGGATTTCGCGTGTCGAGATTTGGCAGCTGGAGGGAGTTTTCGCGCGCGTTGTAATTTTGGGATAGCAAGGCGCGGGTTGTGAAGGCGCCAGTTTTGGGAGCACGATATCTGAATTTTCGGGATATAACAAGTCACGGGTTGAGTTTTAGGGACAAGCCTAACGTGTAGTAATATTGTACTTGTACGTACCAAATCAATTCGCACTTCCCTCAACCAAAAAGAAAACAAAAAAGTAAAACTATTCACACCGCACAAAGAGAGAGTCTTGCCCTATTTTACTATACAAATGCTATTCAAAGCTACTCCCTCCTTCCATCTATATAGGGCCTAATGCGTTTTTCGATGCTAACTTTGACCAAATATTAGAGTAATAATATATGACATGCAACTTACACAAAGCACACCGTTAAATTCGTCTGTGAAAGGTTCTTTCAATGATATAATTTTCACATTGTGCATGTCATGTACTATTAATCTTGTCAATAGTCAAAGGCGGTCTTAAAAATCTCATTACGTCCTATATAGACGGAAGGAGGGAGTATGAATCCATGCTATGTCCAATTAAATTTTTTCGCTTGCTGTATAATGCATGTAACGACCTACTCATACCAACATTTTAGTGCATTCCAAATGTCTATACTACCGCTGCAATTCGAACCAAATTTGAATTCAGTTCTCTATTTCAATAAGAATCTACAATCATGATTGTTGCCAACTTCAATCATCATTCGTGTATTACCTTAATAACACACCACATGATTACTATAGAGATAGATATGAACTATGTGTACTACATGAACTCGAATTCTATTTTTTGAATACACTTGATGTTGATTCCAAATAATAGTACATTTGATGTACTAACTATATATTCATAATCTAAACCATGTTCCATATGTACACCGTGTTTATCACACAAAGTATAGTGCCCCGCCCCCTACATTATGACAAGTATTTAGACCTGAGCTGCAAAAGCCACACACTAGCCCAAATTATAATATTTGTTCTATGTATTATACGTAGTACTAGCAAGATGCCCATGCGTTCCACACAACATCAACATGATCAAGGGGCCTAATTTGCAAATATGGAGAGGGGTGTGGGTATCTTTTTTCAAACTTGCCAGAGTTTCCTTCCTATCCGCCAGATATAAATCGGACGACCTATATTGCAGGATGGCAGGCACACCATCATCAATAACTCCATTTTTTATTAGAGTAGAGATAAAATATATTATATGTAGTATAACATGTTCATAACCACACCATGTGTATCACCGTTATATATATTCACACATGCTTCGGTTTAAAACACTATGATAAATTCTTCAAATATCCGAATTCGCTTTTTATAATGAAGTATGATCTCTATTCGTCTTTTACACCCACACAATCCTCTTATCTTTGTAGCTAGCGCTAACTTTCTCTCGTGCATGCACACACCCGCATCCCTCTCACCCTCCCTCAACATTCTCTAGCTCCATCGTGCAAATTCGTCTTTTCACTTTAGGTCGTTCACCCACGGTGTGTGTAGGCCCCCCAACTCCTTCTTCACGGCACACACCGATCTATATGCCTCTCTAGCCAGGTGTGCCTAGCACAAACACAAGCTTCCCCTCTTCTCTTATCACCGACCATGCCTCACTCCCACCACTCTTTTCATCGATCTCATACTCGCACACTCCTTCCCCCCCGATATAGTATGCCTCTCGTATCACCTCCTAGATGCATCCCTCTCTCTCTATCCTTCTCCTCGTGCCTCATTTGCTTCTAACACACACATGCATGTATACCGGTCGATCTCCCAACATATACCTAGATCGACTTTAACTATCCCCCCCATCGATCGACGTACCTCACAAGTTATGTCTCTCCTTTCTCTAACAAAGGGCGATTGATCTTCCTATGTAGTTACGTCTGCTTATCACAGCCATATCATCCCCCCTCATCATTCGTGCATGCCTCCTGACCCATCTCTCACACGGACGTGCACAGACAACAAGCAGCCATCTCCTCTCTTATTGATATTATGGGCATGCCCTCCGGTTGTCTAGCAAGCCTATCCCACCATTTGTTAGAAGCAACTCCACTACCACCCCCTCCAACACTCTAGCTCTGTCTCTCTCCCAACCTTATTCCTCTCCTGCACATATCCATGGATGCCGATTGATCTCCCTTAATACATGAGGCAGATCGATCTCCTTAATACATGAGGTAGGCCTCTCTCCTCCTCCACACATATACCAGCCATTGTACCTCTATAGTTAATTGGGCCTCCCTCTTCCCCCACCACACACCGATAGTCGAGCGCTACAGGTAGGTATCCATGCCATAGAGACAAACTGCACATTCCCCTCTCACGTTCCAGTAGGCCAGCCACTCTATATCTTTGACGTGGGCACACACAAATTCGATGGCACTCTTTATCGATCGCGCACGCACACACACACACACACATCATCCCTCTATTCGATTCTATGGACACCTCAAGCCGATGATACCTACACTCTCTTCTCGTGGATCGCCCCCTCTATATATATGTTATATCCAAGACTCTATTTCACACACATTGCATATGTT
>NC_041393.1:117781144-117841579 GCF_002162155.2 Triticum dicoccoides | reverse complement strand
CTAGGTTTGTATCTCTCTCACACAACCCCACGTAGGTGGTGTATGTATACAAGAAGAGAATAGGTGCACCGTGCACGTACTCACGCTTCGTGCCCAGCCACACCCGCGCAGGTACACGGTGGAGCTCATTTCTTTATGAAATGGCAGCCCACGTGCTAATTTGAACGCCTGTAGCGGTTGTTTACCTAGGGAGGTCGTGTACCACGCGTGCACGAAACAAAGTTTGACTTGACACGTTGCCGCGTTATTTCTAAATAAAGTTATAGCGCTCAATGGCACGTACACAGAATATAAAACGATTTTATGGAGAAAAAGGTAGTCCGCTACACTATATACAATGGCGCCTGCCTGCCTGGTTTGTCGCTCTTCAGAGTATCTCACACAAGGCTGCGGTGGCCTCTCTCTCTTTGACCGTTGGTCACTGATCCGGCAGCATCCCTCCCGCCGGTGGAAAGGGAGGAAGTGCATCGTTTCTCCGTTCGACGGCGCCGAGGTAGCACGTCCCGATCTGCGGTACATGCCGTTCTCTCTGATCAAGCTCCGACGTGGCAGGGCCTATGCCACCTTCTCACTGCCACAGTATGGACAGATTCTGCCCGCCGCCGCTCACCTAGTTACATCCCGAGGACCTCCAGGTATCCCCTCCGGCCTTGCTCCACTCCACATCTCCCCACGTCGCTGCATGTGGATCTTCCATAGTTCTTTGCCCAAATGTAGCTCGTCCGGCGTACTTTCCATATTGCAATCTCGTCCTCACACCGTTTTAGACAAACACAACCATGTTGTTATCTTCTAAATTATCCATGAATCTCAATGACCAAGAAAGGTAGGAAGGGCTCCCTCCCTCTAATGAAATGGGCTTCTTTAAATTATGCAATACGTTCACCAGTCTCGGATCTTTAGAAAAAGGAACCAATCCTATTTCGGCACTCTTTAGAGGCTATCGCTCGTATTCCTAAGCTTAATGCACGAAAACAATAAGAGATTAGCTCAAGGAGTACTAAGAAAGGTGCTAACGGCAGTGGGACTCCCGCAGGTAATAAGAAGCTAAAAAAATGAAGCCCATGTCTTTGAAATCCAACGATCGTAATTAGAAATCACACGTGGAAGGGGTGGGCAATTAGCTAGAGCAGCAGGTCCTGTAGCGAAACTCATTGCAAAAGAGGGTAAATCGGCCACTTTAAGATTACCATCTGGGGAGGTCCGTTTAGTATCCCAAAACTGCTCATGGTTTCATAAAATCTGTACGATTTTCCCGATCTAAATCGAGCAGGTTTCCATGAAGAAGATCTTGTTCAGCATGTTCTATTCGATACTGGTAGGAGAAGAACCCGACTCGGTATTCTTAAAAAAAGAGGGGAAGCAGAACCAAGTCAAGATGGAACCAGTTCTCTAACCTTCTTTTTGTAGCAGATACTGCATAAAGTTTACCTGCATCCGTTTTCTTGCTTGATTTTTATACGATTTTTTGAGCAACTAGCGCGAAAGCCGTTGCGCGTTAGCGCATCCGTTTTATTGCTTGATTTTTATATGATTTTCTGAAGTGATCTGTCCAACTAAGTAGAAAAGGACACTAGAGTGTGGCTACACGTGGTATAGGGGGGCAAAATTTAGGAATCCGCTTATGTAATAGAGCCGATCCACTAAGGGATTAAGCAGCGGTGTAGTATCAGATCCCAAAGATAGTAGGTATCAAACCTATAGAGTTTTTGCTTCAAAGAAATAGAAATATCATGAAATAGAAATATCATCATATAGAGTCAGGGAATGGAATAGAGTCAGCGAATGGCGACTTGTACTAGAAAACAAGTAAGTGTAATTCCCCCTAAACAATAAAATATGTTGACATGGGGAGGAACATATTTACTAGTTATATCAGTCTAGAATCTGTAACCAATTGGCTAAGTCGCTAAGTCATTGCGGACACTTGCCATCCTCTCATATCGAAAGACGAACAACGACTTCCGGGTATTCGATCTCCCTCCTTTCCCTAAAAGAGTCGAGGTCTCTCTGGACTTCTCTTTTGCCTCTCTACCAGATTCAGAAAAAGGGAGGAAGAGGGACTCTCGACGGGAGTGATTCCCCGAAAAGAGATCGTTCCCAGCATCCTCGAGTTCGTAGTCAAACTCACCTTCATCCACCTTTCATGGACTGGCGCGGGCAAGCGCCGATGTCTGGAGCAGGAGATGGAAGCTTGGGTTGAGGAGGCTGTCAACGAGTCATCAAAGGCGATAGATTGGTTATATTCGGAGGAAGAATTAGTAGCAGGTTACCAAACTGAATATTCCGGTATCAAATATGGTTTATTTTATCTTGTTTCTTACCTAAATTTATTAGTTTCTTCTTTATTTGTAACAGTTCTCTACTTGGGCAACACATTGACGTCGGCGGCTAAGCTTTCTTTCTAATGGTAAGCCGGGGATCTAATAGTCCACTTCACCTCAGATTTTATAAAGCCAAGGCCTGACATCCATTGTGGGGATCATCTTTTATCGGGAGACATGGCCTGGTGGTTTCTGATCGAGATTCCCAATCAATAGGGCGAAGCTTCCATTTCCGTCAAATGACCCGGCTTCCCCTGGCTCTTCCACCGTCCGGGCTCCCTTTCCTCCCTATGCTCCCCCGGCGCAGGCCCACCACGCTTCGCGCCTGCGAAAATGCCAAAATAGGAATAAGGCTTGCTATTATTAGAAATGTCCAAAAAATATCATATTCGTGAAGTCAAATTTCCCCCCAGCCGGCAATGCCTCAGCTTCTAAAAATCTAGGAAGCTCTGAAAAAAAGTCATCATTATGAAGTATTGTATAATAGTTCGATTTTCCGCGATTTTTTCCATTCCTCTGTGTAAATAGCCTAATATGGGTTCACAATCAATAACATCCTCACCATCGAGAGTAACGATCAGTCCTGTAGTTGTTAGCTCGTTCTTGACAAATCCGATCGGGTCTTCATAATCTGGAGTAAAAGGATTCGAACCTTTGCATGCCGATACCAAAAACCGATGCCTTACCACTTGGCTATACTCCAAACAAATGGTAGGTTCCTGGAGAACCGTGGAAACTAGTTAGTTCAAATCGAACTCAAAAGCAATGCGCATTGCTCAGGATACCCTCTTTTAGCTGCTAGGTCTATTTCTTAGTTCAAGATCCCTCTTACTAACTGGAATAAAAGAATTAGTAGATCTGTTCCGCCCAAAGCTGGGCCACACCTGAGCAAGGAACTTATACATAGAAGTAACAGTAAATGTGCAAGATTTGGACCACTGCCATTTCCTTAAACCATCAATCAACAAATTGAAATAGAGATATCGGTATCTTCCAATCTGCCACAAGGATCTAGTCGCCAGTATCTTTGCCTTATGCCCTATCGACAGGGAATGCTGGTACCACCTACGGTGCTTGATAGTCTTCAATCCAGACGGTCTCGAGAGTACCTTGACCCATAGCATAGGGGCGTATCCGTATTCGGTGGAGTAGGGGAACGGACTCGTGAAGGAAATGATCTTTATATGGAAATGAAGGAATCCGGAGTAATCGGTCATTTGCCGGTGACCTTTGTCCGCTGTAGTACGAGTGACTGGCGCATCGCATCCAATCTCTCATGTCAATGAGTCAGTTAGAAAACAGCTCCAAATGAATCCACGCCGCGTTTTACTGGGAAGGATCGAACCATGGGAACGAATGAACAGGGCTATCACCTTCTTTGGCCGGATCTTCCAATCTTTTTAGAAAACCAGTTCACTGCGCGCCTGGACAGGCGGTGGAAACTACCAAGCTGGAGTACGGTAGGGGCAGAGGGAATTTCCGGTGGAGCGGTGAAATGCATTGAGATCGGAAAGAACACCAACGGCGCAAGTGACTCTCTCTCACAAGACAGAGAAAGATTACCGATTCATCCAATCCAATTTGATCAGAAGTGAGTTCATTGTTGTTGTATAGCGAAACCTTTCCTTGACAAAACCATTCTCAGCTAATCATCTCATTACCTTATTTTTTCCCTTCGACTTCGGCTATGACCAATGCCCCACCTAGCTGAATAGGCGTAACAAAGCTACCTGAAAATGGCAAGGTGCACCTTAGATTGAATTGGGGCTTATCGGGACCGATGTTACGAGCTTCTGGAATACAATGGGATCTTCGTAAAGTAGATCCTTATGAGTCTTACAACCAATTTGATTGGAAAGTCCAATGGCACCGAGTGAGCTTTCAAATATTTGTCCCACATTCATTCGGGAGGGTACTCCTAAGGGATTGAAGACCATATCAACGGGTGTTCCATCTTGCAAATAGGGCATATCTTGCCTAGGCAAAATTTTGGAAATGATCCCTATGGCGATTTCTTACTCAACGTTTGCACTTTCTTACCAACTCTTGTACAAGTTAGGTTCAACGTTGTTCTGACGATTAAGATTTCTCTGTTTGACGGTTTTTACCTTCAACAACCTTTGTTGCATCACTTCTTGATAGCTTTAGTGCTCGGAGAGTAAGCATAGCATATTGTCAGCTAGTTATTTATTGATAGCAAACAGCTAGTAGGTCAAGCCGGAGCCTTCACTCACTCAGCTTGGGTCAGCACCGTATCTCTAATTGGCGGAGACGAACTCCAATCCACCCACTTCATTTGTTTCCCAAGGAGGGTCATCAGCGAGTCCGCTCTCCCCAAGGTAGTTAAAAGGCGTAGGTACGCATTCCCCTGCACCAATGTACCGAAGCACTTTACCTTTAATCACTAGGACAAGGAATATGCTTCTTTTTTGTCATCGCATGTGTCATCAACTGTTATTGGCCAGTAATTGTTTCCTTTCTACCTCTTTTTTGCAAACAGGGCTATCCATTTCACCTCGTTGCTATTGCGACCTTTTGGTGAACTGCACAAATCACTTTTTTCTTAAGAGTGTTTTGTGCAGTTGTACTAAAATGTCATACGGGCAACGTCTCTACATTTCAGTGCGACTGCACAAAGGGAGATTGGTTTTGCTCTATCCTCATCCAACTCCGAGCCTAATCTTCTCCAACTAGTTAGTCTTAAGAGAGACTGCAAAGGTGACCGGCTTCTATTTGTATGTTTATTGTTTTATCAACAGTCCTCTATTATCGTAATCACACTTAATATCTTTGGAATAGGGATGCTCAGCTCTATTTTAATGGAACTGCACAAAATGATCGGAATGTTGCATGCTCCAGACAGCTATTTTTTCCCCAACATGCCTTGTTGATTTAGACAGAGCTGGGGGGACGTTGCTGCCAATGAAAGCATGGATCAATTTTAATTTAACACCTTCTCACAACTTTGTCTTCAGTTGTGATGTAAATATTAGCTCTGATCTGCTAATAATTGACATGCATTAGCAAGGAAGTTAGTTTTTTATTGTTTTCGAAAGAGCACAAATGGCAAGGCACACGAAACAAAAGCTAAAAGCTCACACCATTGTACAATTTCATGTCGCTAAAAAATTATTTGTATAGTACGTCAATTATGTAAACAAATGATGGAAGCTTGATAGCATTGCCAGAAGCCTCTTCAGCATCCGGGTCCATGTGCCATGCACAAAATTATACTCCTTCGTTCCTAAATATTTGTCTTTTTACAAATTTCAAATGGGCATATTTTAGAGTGTAGACTCACTCATTTTGCTTCATATGTGTACTCCCTCCGTTCCTAAACACTCTATTCGTCTTTCTAGAGATTTCAACAAGTGACTATATACGGAGCAAAATGAGTGAATCTACACTCTAAAATATGTCTATATACATCCGTATGTAGTAGTCCATTTGAATCTCTAAAAAGACAAATATTTGAGTAGTCACTCGTTAAAATCTCTAGAAAGACAAATACTCCAGAGTATATTTAAGAACCGAGGGGGTAGTGCACAACCGCATGGGAGACTCAGCCCAGTCGTTGCGCCGCATTAATAGTGAGTAATGAGCAGTCAAATCATAAGCCCCACCTTTCCCATTGTAAGTTTCTCGGAAGAAGCAACCATCAATACACTCTTCTTTGAATCCGCTCATACTACTCCATCCGTCACTGTTTATAGAGCGCGCTTCAGAAAAAAGAAAAAAAATCTATGGGACCAAGGTGACTAGCGATCAGCCTGAAAAATAGCATTGGTAGTTATAGCACGACGTCTATTACTAGAGGGAATAATGCGTACACACATGGATGCAGTGCTTCCACCCCGGTTACACACATGCATGCACTTACTCCACTCCGTAGTAGTACATCGAGAGAAAATTGTGGACTTGATTGCGGTTACCACGCCCTAATTAATTGAGCATTAAACCAAACGCATCTAAAGTCTCTCTGGTGGTGGAAATGCATTGAGAGAAATGCATCATAATGAAGCGCGCCTGTAAACTGTGAAGGAGGGAGGAGTAGTATGAAGGTGCAAAACCAAGTACGCGTATGGCCAGTCGGTCAATGCACCTTCTCTTGGCATATCACTGACATGTGGGACAAGAGTGTGAGCAAACCGATCTCAACTAACGGCAAAGAGCCAACCCGCCGTTCCTTGAGAGAGACGAGGATCGAGAACACATAGACGGGCTCGCACGGAGGCTAAGATATATTCGAGCATGGTTGGTTGATCGATATCATCATTACATGTTGGGCTGCCGTTTTCCGCCCTTCTCCGGAATAAACGTGTACTTTATCAGAGATTAAAAAAATAAGAGTACAGACGCTCCACCATGAGGTTCTAGTAGTAGTAGTACTCGCACTACTAAACCTTGCGCTTGGCTCTTCGCCTCTTCGTGAAGTCGAACAATGATGGTACTCCGCATGTTGGGTACTACAGTGTATGCCTCTGACAATCTGACACCGAATGGACTAATGCATGTCCACCGAGGGTAGGTTGCATTAGTCAAAAGGTGTAAGCGAGCTTCACCTTGTCCTGCAAGCTTCTCCTCGTTCTGCGAGTTGATGGGACACATCAAAAAGTAGTGCTAGTCCATACTCCCTCTTTTCCGGTTAATATGGCTTAATCTTTTTTGCGGGTAAATGAGAGAGCTTTATTCATATATAAGCATTCTTAGGACGATTCGCCAAGACACTGGTCACTAGGAAGCGAGGTACCCTGCAAAAAAAGAAGTAGGAAGCGAGGTGTTTCATCAAGCCAGCTCTCGGCCACATTCAAAGTGCAGCAAGCACGGTTCGCACGAAGATGCGCCGCAAGGTTTGCTGACCTATTTACATGCTGAATAACAAAAAAAGAGGAAATATTACCAAATGCTCCTATTTGTAACAGGATATGAGCCAGAATTAAGCAAGAATTGTGGCGAGTGTTCCATGCAATCAACTTCCATTATCACATGCGAGAACCCTCGAAGAGAACCAAATGTGTTGAAGATTGCTTTATCACATTTTAAAATTATAATAAGAGTGCAGACGCTCCTCCATCCGGTTCCTAGTACATACTATAGACTATAGTAGTAGTACTAGTACTACTAGTAAACTTTGCGCTTGGCTGTTCGCCTATTCGGGAAGTTGAACAATAATAGTACTAGTAGTATAGTGTACTCCCTCCTTTCCGGTTTATAGGAATCAATTCAAAAATCTCACCAACCAAGGTAGATGGTGAGTGGTGGAATATTTTTTGTAATTTGCAAAAGCACCCAATTAATGCTCTTGTTTTCCTCAAAAAATTATGTATACCAATTTATTAATTGCAATGCATACATGCATAAAGTACATGCATTGGTCAATTTTCTCTTAATACTTGCATGCGATGATTTAATGCACCTTGGAACCTGAACTTGTGATGGGGAACAACCAAATTGAGCCTTATAAAATGGAAAAAACTAAGATTTTGAGATAGGCCCTATAAATGGAAAAACTAAGATTTTGACATCGAATTAACTGTTGCATGTCCACCGCCTGAGCGAGGGAGAGCTTGCATTAGTCAAAAGTTTCTCCTTGTCCTGCGAGCCACCGCGCGCAAGCTTCTCCCGTCCTGCAACCTTCTCCTTGTTCGGCAAGTTGACGGGACACAGCAAAGTAATGCTAGTCCATACTGCCTCCTCTCCGGTTAATATGGCTTAATTTCAAACGAGATAAATACACTGTCTGTCACTGTATATTTGTAAAAATACGGTCAGTGGACTTCATAATACGCTCATTGTGCTCAATATATATATTTTCTGGTGTTTATACGGTCACTAGCTCACCCTGACTGAGTATGTGTGTGCATGCACGTGTAGGTTGAGCACTTGAGCATGATCGTGTGTGTTCCGTCGTGTGCTCAGACATGCATGCATTAGGGCGTCGCGCGCATTTTTGCGTCCATGTGTACGTGTGACTATTGCATACATGTAGGGGGTACGTGTAGGGGCCACTAAGGAGCAGTCAAATCACACAGTAAGTTAGTCAGAAGAAGCAACCATCATTTCACTCTTCAATGACACGTACACAATATAAAATGGTTGATACGGAGAGAAAAAGAAAACCACTATATATACACTAGCAGGAGCCTAAGCTACAAGCCTGCTTGCTTAGGTTGCTCTCTTCAGAAGCATAGAATGACGGGCCTGATCCCGCAGCTGGGGGAAGGGAACAATGTTCTGCGTAAACGCGGTCGACATCGGCGAGGGAGAAAACCCATAGTCGGTGCGTCCCAATCGGGGGTCACCGCGGTATGGGCCAATGCCGCGTCCCAACCGACCTTCTAGCGACAGCCCGACGTCCCAGGTAGTCCATCTTCCTTTTGGATCCGGCTTGCTCCACTGCCGTAGCTCCATCTCCATGTTGATCTTTCTCTACTTCTACTTGCTTCTACTTGTGATGAGTTTATGTCTCATGAACTAGTGCCAGTACTATTATTCTAATCACACTTCTTCAATATCTTTGCCATCAGGGATGCTCAGGTCGATTTTAGTGTAACTGCACAAAAGCATCGTATGATCCGAGGGTGCTGGCCGTCTTTCCTTCGACAGGTTCTACCTGGCCAGGAAATTAAATCATGTTTAGGGTTTAGGGTTTAAGTCGTAGTGACCCCATCAGTAGTTTTTCTTTCGTACACGCTCTCAGAACTTTTGTCTTTAGTTGTGAAGTAAATACTGGCTATGATCTGTGAATCATTGAGATGCATCATCATGCGTGTTAGTTTTCCTTTGTATTTGATGGAATGTTGTAACGGGGCAACCTTGGAATAGGAATGAAAATGGAGTGGAAAGTTTCCATTTTTCCGGAGAAAAAATGGAAACAGAGAGAAACCAACATTTCGTTTCATTGGATCGCGCCATCGAGCAAAACCAATGTTTAAATCACGTCTGTCGTGTTCGTGTCTCACGCTCCTCCACGGCTCGACCCCACACAGTTACTCGGCATGCCACTCACCGCAAACCGAGTATACGATAACTTTCCCGCCTGCTTGTCGATGGATCGCGCCATGGAGTACTAGCACTACTGAAAGAGATTGACGAGTTGGGGGAGGACAGCTAGCTGTAGCACGGACTCCCAAGAACTTTTTACATGCATGTTGTAGCCGGCTATTGCGACCTTTGAATGTGGAGTAGTCGCGTGCACCAGGAAGCAGCGTGGGCGACGCTCTCTCGGCCGGTGCGCCGCTTCAATGCTGGTGCCAGTGAGAGGCCGCGTCTGCTCTGGCCGGGCATGAATGCGGCACTGACCGTTTCGGGCGGGAAGCACGCGCGAGTGATGAAGAGGGTTCGGATTGGTCAGGACCGGCCGTGGCAGCGGTCCGGACGTCCGCAAACAAGAGATGATGTACGTTAATATTGCTGCATATATAATTAACAGCATAAATAATGTGTCAGTTGGACAAATATGATTGGAGATGGAAATGGAATTTTACATAAACACGAATATGCATGTCTATGTCTATGTGTGTGTGCGCGACGACTCTCGCGACCTAGAAGCGGGGGCGTGTTTTTGATCGAGTTTTCTTTCTTGGCACGTTAAAAAATTGTCCGCCAGTTTTCGTTTTTTTCTAGGAACACGTGTATTCTATTTAAAACCACTGCTATGGAGAGATTTTTTTACTCCATTATAGCCTCTTGGTTGATAGAGTTTCTCGCGTCTCTCTCTCACCCTCTCCATATCAAAACAAGATGATAGTGTCCACTCTATCTCTCTCCTCACCGGTGGTCACAGATCCAGCCGAATCCCGTCCGCTGCGGGAGGTGAGGAGGTGCAGCGTTGATGTTGTCACCGTCGGCGATGGAGGAAGTCGACGCGCACCGTCCTCTCGGAACCGGCGCTGGCGCGGACGAAGATCCTCCACGCCCTTGTTCGCTGCCGTTGTCGGTGTCAAAACCGGCGGATCTCGGGTAGGGGGTCCCGATCTGTGCATCTTAGGCTGATGGTAAGATGAAGCAAGGGACACAATGTTTACCCAGGTTCGGGCCCTCTCGATGGAGGTAAAACCCTACCTCCTGCTTGATTAATATTGAAGATATGAGTAGTACAAGAGTAGATCTACCACGAGATCGTAGAGGCTAAACCCTAAGAGCTAGCCTATGATGGTATGATTGTAATTGTGATCAGCCTTCTAAGGACCAACCTCTCCGGTTTATATAGACACTGGAGAGGGCTAGGGTTTACACGGACTCGGTTACAAGGAAGGAAATATAATATCCGGATCGCCAAGCTTGTATTCCACGCAATGGAGAGTCCCACCCGGACACGGGCCCGAGTCTTGAGTCTTATATCTTCACGCTTCAATAGTCCAGACGATGTATATAGTCCGGCTGTCCGGATACCCCCTAATCCAGGACTCCCTCAGTAGCCCCTGAACCAGGCTTCAATGACGATGAGTCCGGCGTGCAGTCTTGTCTTCGGCATTGCAAGGCGGGTCCCTCCTTCGAATACTCCAGTGTATCTGTTACGACGAACAGTGTCTGGCTTCTCATCAATGTTGTACTCCTCGGCTTCGGTGCCTCAATAATGACCATTTCCACGTGTCGAGCGAATGCGAGGAGTCACGGCACTTTTGCATTTGCCACCCCCGATCCTTCGGGCTAGCCGTCTATTTGAAGAGACGGGGATTCCCAGATCCAAACCTCACTCTTCCCCCTCGAGCAAGCATCCAACAGAGCGCCCCGGAAAAACCATTCCAACATGGCCGGTCGTCGCAGCTCTTCTGCTCGCTCCCCTTGCCCCAAGCCGGGGGACTGGGAAGAGTGTTCAGTTCCTCATAGCCGTTTGATAGAGTTACAAACCCAAGGGTTTCTCCCACCGGCGTTCATGGTCCTCGTCCGAGCCGGAATAGCCGCCTACAATGGCGGGGAACAAGCGGAGAGATCTCCTAATCCGTCTCCAGAGGAGCGAATATGCCTCATTCCGCATCTTTTAAGGGGCATCGGGTTTCCCATCCACCCATTCCTTCGTGGGCTCCTGGAGTTCTACGTCCTCAAGTTGCACAATTTTACCCCAGCTTCCGTACTACATATAGCAGGGTACGTCGCCCTTTGTGAGCTATTTCTAGGCTGCGAAGCTCACTTCGGGTTATGGAGGAAGCTATTCTGCCTTGTCCCCCGCAACCAGGGAGAGTACCTATGTCAAGTGGGCGGGGCCGAAGTATGGCGTATCGCCGAGACCGGATACCTATCCAGCACTCCCAAAAAGGCACTAGAGAACTGGCCTTCGGAGTGGTTCTACATTGATGACGTTCCCCTTCCGGATCCAGTACGGACAGGTCTCCCCAAGTTCAGTAACGCCCCGCCGAGGGCACGTCTAAGCTGGCGCCCCCGAGGCCCCCAAGAGGAGGACACTAGGGAGATACACTTCCTGATGAGCATGATAAAGTTACTGGCCAAATCCGGACTGATGATAGTCGAGGTTATGGCAATATGCATAACGCGGGGAGTGCAACCGCTCCAATATCGGGGCAATCCCATGTGGCATTTCAACGGGGAAGACGATGCCACCCGTTGTGGCCGTAAGGGTCCGGACTCCACCACTGCTCTGGCAAGGATACTGCCCAATTTATACAAAGGAGAAGAGGAAGACTTCCTTCACATCAAACCGCGGGACGGATTCTCCATGTACAATGCCCCAAACTGGGTAAGTCCTCATTCATTTTCCCGCTTAACTTATTGTGGTGTTCTTCGCTAAGATTACCTGCCTCGATATTGCCGAGCAGGAACTAAGGAGGGCCGTAGAAGGAATTTCCAGCCCTTCCCCGCAGCCAGAGGACCCCGACAGGGCCCTGGATCCCGGACTCGAAGAAGATCCGGATATGACCATGGAGCTTGCCAACGGAATATTTTATCGGGCGAGCTGTGACGGCGCCCTAGTGGCTATTACTGCCGATTATCCCGGACTGCTACCTACGTCGCGTGTAAGCCAAGCCGAAGACTCTATCCTCCGAAGAGGACTCCTTCCTGATGTCATGCCTTACCCCTGAAGTGTCGTGTTTTTGCAGAGACGACGGCTGGAGCGCAGGGCCGAGCCCCTAGGGACCCGTCGGCCACAGGCGTCCGGATTGGGTAGGCTCAAGAGGAAGGAGGTTAGGGCCGAAACACCGCTACAGAGGTAAGGAAAAAATCTGTCATGTAATTATTGTTATTTGAAGTATAACAGCGCCCCTTACATCCTGGCAGGAAAAGGAGTACCCGGACTATATCCAGGGATCCTGCCAATCACGCCTCCACCAGCCGGATTCCAAAACCGGCTTCGAGAGAGGAGGCGTACGTGGGGCCGTTGCCGCATAGTCCTCCGACAGAGGACGCATATATGCTCTCTGCCACGAATTCTGAAGTAGAGAGCGCCATGAATCACCGGCGTCGACGGGCCGTGCTTTGTAACAACATCTTTTCCGAAGAGGCATTTAATGCTTTCAATTCGGGAGACGCGTACATCCGAGCTGCTCAAGGCGGGCTTGCCCGGGCGACGGACCAGTATACCAAAGATATACAGGTAAGAAAGTTTGATAAGCATGTATAGCAGTAGCCCCTGAGACTTGAAACGGTCGAAACAATCGTTTTAAGGATCAATTTATGCACAGGTTCTTGTAGATAAGAATGAGCAATTGTCTCGGGAGCTGGAGGGGTGCAAGACCCAACTGAGGGCCACGGTTGCCAAGCTAGAGGAATCTCAGAAGGCCTCATCTGGTAACATTTATCTCGATTGTACGAAAATGCACCAGTTAATAAGTGGCTGGTATGACGAGTTTAACATAAAATTCTGCAGATAACCCCGGGGTGAATCCGGAGGGCGGAAGGGATGACGAGTCACATCTCCAGAGGCAGCTAAAGGCTGGCGAGCACATACTTACGCAAGTTAAGCAGGAGAAGAATAATCTTCAAGATGCCAATGTTCGACTGGACGTGGAATTGAAAGACGTCCGCGCGCAGCTGGCGAACTCCGTGAAGGAGAACAAAAGGCTTCGCCGCGACATTTATGGTAAGTGCTTGGACAAACTGTAGCATAGTTCGGCGAGTAAGTATATTGAAAGAGTTTTGCTTGTAGGAATGTTAACGGGTCGCCCTGAGGAGGAGATGCCCGCATCTGCAGGCGATTTACTGCAAGACCACTCACAACTGCACGAGCGAGCTCGGCAGGTGATGCAGGGCGTTGCTCAGGCCTTGTGGCCATCAAGCTTCCTGGCGAATGGCATGGGGGAGCTTGTGGACATGCTTCAAGGAGCACGATGGCGCTTCTGATTGTGGAAGATGTCCGCCTGCCGACAAGGTGCAAGAGAAGCATGGGCTATGGTGAAGACGCGCTACACCAAGCTGGACCCGAACCATATGACCGAAGTCGGACCAGCAGGGCCAGATGGGTAAGAAATTCCCGTGAGTCTGGTATATGACCAGGTGGCGTTAGCCGCAAAGTATTCTCAACAGGATTGTAAGCTAGATAGCCTGTTGGATGGTATAGAGGAGGAATATAGTCAGTCCAAGTGACTGTGTAATTCGATGGACAGAAGTAGCCCCTAGCCGGATTAAAATCATTTGTCATGGCGGACCTTTTCGCTTCAGCCCCCGGATCCTATAGTCCGGGGTGTGTTTGAATACCCGCTCAGTTATACAAAACCGGGGTATGCGTGGAAACCAGGCGTAGGGATCATAGGTGCTTGAACAGAAATGTACCCAACTAGTTATGTTATATTACATGGATAGTAAGAAACATCTTCCAGGGAGAATAGTTCCGTTAGGGGTTCCTTTCCCTGGGTAAGCATGCGACAATGCACATGTCCGGACTACGAACCATGGCGCAGGATACAAGACTTCTGGGGATTTACGTTGTAATAAACGAATACATCTTTTGGTCACCGACCGAATATTCTCTTAAGGAAACTAGCTTTTGGCTTCACCCAGTCTGAGGTACACATCCGGCTGAACCGGCAGTAACAATCGCAGAGGTGCTCCCCTTATGGCCTAACCGAATTAACGGGAACATAGGGCATAAACACAAGAGCCAGGCAACCCAGCTTGGCCACATCTTAAGTCATATCGATGCATATAATGGTGAAGAAAAGACACATATGGAAAAAGAAATGCATATGTGATGGGCGAAAAGCCATTAGAGTAATTATTTTTAGCTTCCGTATAGGAAGCCCCCAGGTATTGCTTACACACATAGTGCGGCCGGAGTGATCCGGAAGTCCGCACTGTATTAAATACTTTGTGTGAAGAGGAAGAAAAATCGAGAAAGGAAAAGGGATGGAGCATAAATAAAAGGGAGGGAGTAAGGAGACGAACATTGAGTTCGGCGTTAGGCGTAGAATCTCCGGAGTCTGGCCGCGTTTCATGGGTTCGGCTCGAGTCTGTTATCTGATGCATTACGTAAGCGGTATGCTCCTCCGGTGAGAACTTTGTCAATGACGAAGGGACCTTCCCACTTGGGTTTGAGCTTGTCCCTCTTCTTCTCCGGTAGGCGTAGAACGAGTTCGCCAATATTGTAAGTTTTGGCCCATACTTCTCTGCTTTGGTATCGTCGAGCCTGCTGTTGATAGAACTAGCAAAGTGGCCGCTCGATGCGTGGGCTAGAAAATTTTAAAGTTTAAATGTGAAAGCATTTTATTGAGTTTGTCTAAAGAAAAATTATAACCAAGTGCGATGAAATTTACAAATATAAGACTTGTGCGAACATAGTTTTATGTGGTGTTTTTTAAATATTTAAATATGTGTTATCCAGTTATCGTTTACCTGCTAATTATATGCACAGATACCTCACATTTTTATTGACAAATTAAATCATTTTTCTCTCTCTTCCCGCCGGGTTTGATCACACACATCTAAAATTATGTGCAAGCTAGCCTCGTATATCACGTAGTGGTGTTGCACAAATGTAGTTTCGTCCCCATTGTCTTTTATGTGAGAGATTGGTAATATATGTGTCTGTTGTTTTTGTGCATGCTATGGATTTGAATATACTGTTGAAGACCATTGTCGTGATAGTGTGCCCACGTGTACAGCTATTCAAACTGGCCCGAACACCTAGTTTGATATAGTCCTATACGGATGGAACAGAACACCATAATCAAATACAAATAAAATTCAAGCAGACAAATATTAATGCATACCTAATACATTTTGCACGCGCAGGCTCTTCTAACAGCTAATAAGGTCGGCAAGCAAACGAATAGCCATGCGGAATGATTAGGGGAACTCATCATCTTCTTTTCTCTTTGATCTGATACAAAAGTTCTGTTTTTTGTGTTTTTTGTACCTGATTGGATGCATCAACCACAGGTAGCATGGCCCGTCGGCTATCCATGAGAACAAATTCATAAAATAATTCATGTTGTTGTGATTTTCATTAACTTGTGAAGCATACAAAGGGATGCAGTAGAGGAAACCGCTTTAATGCCTAGTATGGGCATCTGAAATATAGTAAGTAAAACATGAAAAGAAAAAAAACTAAAAGCAAAGCAGTAATTTTTTAATATTTTCCTTGCGTATTAACGAAGTTGGTAGAGATCGTATGTCGACATTCAATGTGAGAAAGCTGTAAACTATCCCCTCTTTTTTTCATGTTGATTGCACTTCAGTTGCTGAAAACAAATCAAATTGCTCCATACCTCCTTGTTTCCCCCTTCCTAAAATAAGAATTTTGGCTGATAACATTAAACAGCAGTATCACATGCAAGTCTTATAGGGATTCCTTGTGTAGGTAGATTTGGTAAATTTGGAAAATCTATGAAACATCATTCTAGTTGATTATTAAGCACCAAGCCAAATTAAAACTCTAGGAAAAAACTAACGTGGCATATCTACCCGAGTCTACATGATGTATATCTTAATGCGGAAACCTCCATTAAATTTTTTGTCATTAATGTTGTGTGTCTGAATAAACACAGGAAGCATGCATGGTCCTGAATCTGAAAGTAAAATATGGGGTGGTACCTATGAACAAACGTCTTATAAATCAAAATTGACTACAAAAAATACCGTAGCACCATTCTTTAACATAGCGATATTTGTTGAAAAATTGGACTTGGTGCACTCTAATTTCCAAATAGGAACATGTGTACAAAAATAAACTTTTGAAACAATATAACATTGAAACATTACTTCAAGCTAGTATGGTCTAGCAAGGAAACGTACGGCAGTGTGTAAGGATTAGGGAAACGCGAAATTCCACATCTTTTCTCATGATGATCACACTGAGGTGCTTTTATTTCATGTATAATGAAGTAGTTTTTTTTACCGGAAAAGACGTAATTTATCATGGTGCTCAAACAAACACATATTCAGTTCGTACAGATTTATCTAGGCATTGACTAAAAGCTTTTGTAACTCTTTTTTTTTTACTAAAGACACAAGTTTTGTATAATCAAGATTCATGCACCTGTAACTGATTTATAAATAATATGTGAATGAATGTATGCAGGATAAGAGATAGATTCACTGTAAAAAAATAGTTATAGTGATTGCAGGGTAATGAATTTGACGAATTTTATTAACTATAGGGCTTGTCAAAACTATAAATGTACATAAGAAGAGTAGCATTGTAATTTTTTTCAACTGCATATATATTGGTGTATGACAGAGTCGCAAATGGAAATTTTGGTGTATGTATAATATGTTGTCCTTTTTGCCAGAAAATAGAATGGAAGTTGGTCTTAAGGTTTATAGAAATTGATCTTATATACACTTGACAACATCATTAGTGTTTCTGTTTTTAGATCACATAAAGTTTGTAGAATTCATTCTCATTATTTTACCACATTCACAATGAAATGCTCAGTCATGACTACATCTGGACATTCATTTTTGCCTAGTGTGAAACAACGACTCCATGTGCATTGTTCTATTAACGAATATGTGCTATTTAGGCCACATATCTTAAATTTAATCAATTTATTGTGATGATTCTATTAACATACATTGGAGAGAGGAGATGCCTTTCTTATGCTATTAGTGATCAAATTTCCAAATATTTATCTTTAAGATTAAAGTGGGATTCTGCCCATTGGCAACACATATACGTACCCACATATATATTGATTTGCCGGCCACTTTGCGTACTTATTCATGCAAAAAGAAGTAAACTAATCAAGGGAGTACTACGCCCTATCCAAGTATAGATATGTACAAAATAATCCAGCCAACTTAATATGTACAGAGATCAAACCTGTTTGCCATTACCTTTGCATGCATCAGGAGTGGGATGCATGGATGCAGCTGGCACGTACATGCATACCAATGAAGACGCTCATGCATGCATGGAACTGTAGCGAGCTAGTACTTGCCGACAGGTTGGACCAATCTGCAGGTCGGTCTGCCGTGTACAAAGATTAGGGCAGGCCCAGTTCTTCTTTGCTAATCTGTCTCTTTCACGTCCAGCAAATTAATTAGGGTTTGAGGGAGGAAGAGCGTACCTTTTTTTAGGGTAAGGGATCAAGACGTACCTGATTGGATGCATCAACGACGTATCACCGCCAGCAACGAACCGATTAGGGCAGCTAGGTTGCTTTTTTGTTGGGATTCTTTCACGGCCTGTCCGGCCAATTAATCAGGACCTGAGCAAGGCAAAGTTGGGTAATTTTATTTTACTTATAGACTTTTACTGTATAAACATAATTACCGGCCTATCCGCTCATGTTAAGTTGAGGCTCATGATTCATGCATGTAGGAAGATGTATGCATGATATCATTTATGTATTTAGGCAATTGAAGGCATAGCAGGCTAGGTATAATGGGGAGTGGGATTGTAAGGAAGGAATGAATCAGGCTAACCTTGCTCCTACATCCACCAAATCATACTTGTAGTGTGCCGGCACATGTTGACCGTGGCTCTTCATGTCTTTCAGATCGCTGTACATAGAACACCATGAACTGCTCATCCGGCGTGACTTTCGACGCCAGTACCTAAGCGGCAGCCAAGTTGGGGCCCTTAGCAGTAGCGTAAGATGGTAGCCGCAATCAGCTAGCTAGCTTTGTCCGTTGAACACCATGAACTGCTTGTTCGGTGCGACCTTCGACGCCGGTACCTAAGCGACGACCACATTGGGGCTCTTAGCAGCAGTGAAAGATGGCAACTGCAATCAGCTAGCTAGTTTTTTCCGTTGCAAGCTAGTTATCCGTATGTGCATGTGATCCACGGAAAAGAGCCGGTCGGCTGAATCACTCCATGCACCTGGCTGGAGAGTATGCGTCCTAGAGAGGTTCTGGCAACATAAGAGCCACCGACGTTGAAGCCATTAACAACAATGGATGGCGGCGGCTGCTATAGGCTTTCTGGGGCACGCATGGAAGATAGATTGATAAATCTAATTTAGGGTTTGGGAGGATCGTGGCATGGGTGGGTATTTAATTTTTTTTGTCATGACTCCCCTTTTAGGGTAATACGTGGGCTAAGATGACTTCCCTTTTTTTACATGACTCCCCTTTAGGGTAACATGTGGGTTTATTTTAAGGATGGCATTGGTGGGTAATTTCTTTAACTTTAAAGTTAATCTAACGGTTGTGATTTTTACATGTAGAAAATTAAAGGTTAGATGTTTCTAATTATTGTGGTAATTTCTAGCCTATTTCTATTTTTCTGGTTAACCCGTCAAACACTTTTTATATATAATAGATAGATGCGGAGCGGGCTTTTGCGACGTCGCGCTCCTCTTCCAGGGCATCCAAGTTGTCGTGCCGATCTAACTCGGCTTCCTTCTCTTCGTACATACGTACGCGTGGCGAATCATGTATTATGTCGCAGGGTAGTACTGCTTCCGCGTCGTACACCATAAAAAATGGTGTATATCCGGTGGTGCGATTCGGCGTGGTCCGCAGCCCCCAGAGTACGGAGTCGAGCTCCTCGACCCAGTGCGTGTCCGACTGTCAAGGATCGCACTAGTCTGGGTTTGATGCCGCTCATGATGAGATCGTTCGCCCGTTCGACCTGGCCGTTTGTTTGAGGATGGTAGACGGAAGCATAGTCGAGCTTAATGCCCATTTTGCCGCACCAAGCTTTCACTTCATCGGCTGTGAAATTCGAGCCATTATCGGTGATGATGCTGTGGGGGACACCGTATCGGTGTACGACCCTGGATATAAAGTCTATTACTGGTCCGGATTCAGCGTTTTGACTGGTTTGGCTTCTATCCATTTGGTGAACTTGTCTACCATGACCAATAAGTATTTTTTTTGTGGCTTCCCCCTTTAAGAGGTCCAACCATATCCAGCCCCCAGACCGTGAAGGGCCAAGTTATGGGGATTGTTTGGAGAGCGGTAGGGGGCATATGACTTTGATTGGCAAAGAGCTGGCAACCGACGCAGTGTTGGACAAGGTCCTGTGCATTTGCTCGGGCCATCGGCCAATAGAAACCTGTACGGAAGGCCTTGCTGACTAGTGCTCGAGCCGCGGCGTGGTGCCCGCCCAGTCCGGCATGGATTTCAGCCAAGAGCTGCCGCCCTTCGTCTTCGGAGATGCACCTTTGGAGCACTCTGGTCGCACTTTTCTTATAGAGTTCCCCTTCATGTACTTTGTAAGCTTTTGAACGCCGGACGATGCAGCGTGCTTCATTTTGGTCTTCGGGAAGCTCCTGTCTATTTAGGTAGGCCAAGAAAGGCTCAGTCCACGGGGCGATGACAGCCGTGATTTCGTGGGCCGAAGATGTTATTTCGGTGGTAGAGCCTCCGATTATGTCTAATAGTTCGGAATCCGGGGATGTATTCGGATCCGTGCTGGTATTGCCGGACTCCCCTTCCCATACCATGGATGGCTTGAACAGCCTTTTCAGGAATATGTTAGGTGGGACAGGGTCGCGTTTAGCGCCGTTGCGGGCAAGGACGTCTGCCGCTTGATTGTTTTCTCGAGCCACATGATGGAATTCGAGCCCCTCAAACCGAGCTGACATTGTAAGGACGACATTACGGTAGGCCGCCATTTTCGGATCCTTGGCATCAAAGTCTCCGTTTATTTGTGATATTGCGAGGTTTGAATCCCCGTGCACCTCTAGTCGTTGAATGCCCATAGAGACTGCCATCCGAAGACTGTGCAACAGAGCCTCGTATTCGGCTGCATTGTTGGAGTCCGTGTATAATATTTGGAGGACATATTGTACCGTGTCTCCGGTGGGAGATGTCAGGACTACACCTGCTCCCAATCCGGCCAGCATTTTAGAGCCGTCGAAGTGCATGATCCAGTTACAGTACGCGCCGTACTCTTTAGGGAGTTCGGCTTCCGTCCATTCGGCGACAAAGTCAGCTAGTACTTGCGACTTGATGGCCCGCCGAGGCTTGTATGTTATGTCGAACGGAAGGAGCTCGATGGCCCATTTAGCGATCTGGACCGTGGCATCGCGGTTATTTATTATATCGTTTAGTGGTACTTCGGAGGCCACCGTAATCGAACACTCTTGAAAGTAGTGTCGCAGCTTTCGGGATGCCATGAAGACCGCGTATGCTATTTTTTGATAGTGTGGCTATCGGTATTTGCATGGGGTGAGGACCGTGGATACGTAATAAACCGGCTTTTGTAGCGGGAATTTGTATCCGTCAACCTTTCGTTCAACGACGAGTACTGCGCTTACAACTTGATGTGTTGCAGCTATGTACAGCAGCATAGGTTCGCCGATATTTGGAGCTGTTAGGACTGGATTATTGGCCAATAAGGTCTTTATTTCATTGAGTCCGGCGGCGACTGCATCCGTCCACATGAAGTGTTCGGTGCGCCAAAGAAGGCGGTAAAGAGGTAATGCCTTTTCTCCTAACCTGGAGATAAAGCGTCTCAAAGCAGCCACACATCCAGCTAGTTTCTGGATGTCTTTGAGGTCTGTTGGTATAGCCAACTGCGACAAAACTCGGATTTTTGCCGGATTTGCTTCAATTCCTCTATTGGAAACGATGAAGCCCAGCAGTTTTCCAGAGGGGACGCCGAAAACGCACTTTTCCGGGTTCATCTTGATGTCGTATGTTCGGAGGTTGTCGAATGTAAGCCTCAAGTCATCTATTAGGGTTTCGACGTGTCTTGTTTTTATGACTACGTCGTCCACGTATGCCTCCACTGTTTTGTCGATTTGCTTTTCCAGGCATGTTTGAATCATGCGTTGATAGGTTGCGCCGGCATTCTTAAGCCTGAAAGGCATAGTGTTGAAGCAGAAAGGGCCATATGGCGTTATGAAAGTTGTTGCAGCTTGGTCGGACTCTGCCATCTTTATTTGATGGTATCCAGAGTATGCATCGAGGAAACACAACGAGTCGTGTCCTGCTGTGGCGTCGATGATTTGGTCGATGCGAGGGAGGGGAAAGGGATCCTTGGGGCAAGCCTTGTTGAGGTCCTTGAAGTCGACGCACAGGCGCCAGGATTTGTCCTTCTTTGGTACCATTACCAAATTTGCCAGCCAATATGGATGCTTGATATCTCTGATGAATCCGGCCTCCAGTAGCTTGGCTAGCTATTCCCCCATGGCTTGCCGTTTGGGCTCTGAAAATTGCCTTAGGGTCTGTTTAATAGATTTGTATCCCTTTAGTATGTTAAGGCTATGTTCGGCCAATTCGCGTGGGATGCCCAGCATGTCCGATGGGTGCCAGGCGAAAATGTCCCAATTCTTGCGTAAGAAGTCTCGCAGTGCGGCATCCGTTGCGGGGCTCAACTGTGTCCCGATGGAAGCTGTCTTCGTGGGGTCCGTTGGATGGACTTGGAATTTGACTATCTCATCTGCGGGTTTAAATGAGGTGGACTTGGGTCGCTTGTCGAGTATCACGTCATCCCTGTCCATGGTGGCGCACAGTGTTGTTAATTCTTCGGCTGCTAGGGCTTTGGATAATGCTTCCAAGGCTAGTGCCGCGGTTTTGTTTTCAGCGTGGAGTGCGACGTCCGGATCATTGGCTAGAGTGATGATTCCATTGGGTCCGGGCATTTTAAGCTTCATGTACCCGTAATGGGGTATAGCTTGAAAGCTTGCAAACGCGTCCCGCCCTAGAAGGGCGTGGTATCTGCTGCTGAAAGGTGCCACTTGGAATGTGAGTTCTTTGGACATGTAATTCTCCGGGTGCCGAATACCACATCGAGTGTGATTTTTCCCGCACACCGTGCTTCCCGACTAGGGATAATTCCCCTGAAGGTTGTGCCGCTTTGTTCAATGCTGTTTTTATCAATTTCCATCTTCTTGAGTGTTTCTTCGTAGATCAAGTTTAATCTGCTTCCACCGTCCATGAGTACTTTAGTGAGCCAAAAGCCATCTACTATTCGGCTAAGGACCAGAGCGTCTGGTGCCCGGATGGTCTGGAATTGGGGTTCGTCACTAGCATTGAAAGTTATAGCAGTGTCGTTCCACGGATTTATTTCTGCCACATGGCAGGTTTTGGCGGAGCTTCGATGAGCTCGCTTGCGCCTATTGTTTGAGGCGAAGGTCTCGAAGACCGTCAGTATCGTATTGTGTTCGTTGGCGGGATGTTGTTCTGCTTTGTGGCTTGCAAGAAGATCCTCGCCACTTTTTGCAACCTGCCGGAGTATCCAACATGCCCTAATGCTATGGGTTGGTGTTGTGTCCAGAGCACTGTGGAGTTTACATGGTCCATCGAGCCATTCTTCCAATACGGTTCCCCGCCCTGGGGTGTGCTTCGGTTTCTTAGGAATTGAATTGGTCGACTTACGAGAGTTCGACCGTTTAGTTCGGACAAAGGTTCTGGTGAGGGCCGTACTATCCCAAAATTCCGTTTGGGTTTTTCAAGCGCTTTCCATCGCACAGTACTTCTGTACCATGGTTGCCAAGTCCGCAAAGTGTACTATGTCATGGCGACTTATAGAATTAAGGAGTCCTTTGTTCATGCAGTTTTTGTAGAAAAGTGAGACTATGGCCTCCTCGTGGCAGCCCTTGACCTTGTTAAGTGCAAGGAGGAATCTGGCCCAGTAACGATGTACTGTCTCCTGGGGCTCTTGCCTGATGCGGGAGAGACGGTTTAAGTCCAGGTGAGTGTTGTTGGCTGAATGCAGATTTTGATCCGATCTAATACACGGGGGCATGGGAGGTTCCGAGCCCGACAGCTCAGGATCCGGAGTGTTGCCCAATCTCTTCAGCCCAATGCCCGATTCTGAGTCCGGGACCCAGGTCATGTCTTCCTTTGAGCAGGTGTTCGGCTCACTAAGTTCGGTGATCCGGACATAATTCATCCTCAAAGTTGAGGGGCAACCGGTGTGTGGTTCCTCCACTACCGCTATCTCATGGGTGGCCGGCGGGGATCTAATGTCCCTTTGGTCGGGTTTAAGCCCAATCCGGTCATAGTCCATAGCAACTCCCAAAGCAGCGATGCGATCCAAGAGCTCATTAAGGGAGGAGAGCTCTATCGGATCCATCTATTCGGCAAGCTCCGAATTAATGCGAAGGTTATGCGTGATGACCCGAGAGGCCATCGTTGGCGCGACAGCCGATGGGGCGGCCATATGAAGCCGCCAAGTCGGGGAGTTTGGCCTACAGCCAGTGCTCCCCCAGAGGTGATGTTGTCCTTGACAACGAGACAAGCCATCAAGCCTTGCAGCGACGACACAGAGGAACTCTCAATGAAAGCACCAATGTCGGTGTCAAAACCGGTGGATCTCGGGTTGGTGGTCCTGATCTGTGCGTCTTAGGCTGATGGTAACAGGAAGCAAGGGACACAATGTTTACCCAGGTTCGGGCCCTCTCGATGGAGGTAAAACCCTACTTCCTGCTTGATTAATATTGAAGATATGAGTAGTACAAGAGTAGATCTACCACAAGATTGTAGAGGCTAAACCCTAAGAGCTAGCCTATGATGGTATGATTGTAATTGTGATCGACCTTCTAAGGACCAACCTCTTCGGTTTATATAGACACCGGAGAGGACTAGGGTTTACACAGGGTCGGTTACAAGGAAGGAAATATAATATCCGAATCGCCAAGCTTGTCTTTCACGCAACGGAGAGTCCCATCCGGACACGGGCCGGAGTCTTGAGTCTTGTATCTTTACGCTTCAATAGTCCGGACGATGTATATAGTCTGGCTGTCCGGATACCCCCTAATCCAGGACTCCCTCAGCCTCGTGTGGGAAGATCCCGCCCGCCCGCATAAAAGACATCTCGCCCACCTGAGGTATAACTTCTTGTACTGGTCCAGCTCCCCAGGTCGCTGCGTGCGGGTTTTCTTCTATGCGACTACTCCCCAGCTCCCCATGTATAGTAGCTAGGGTTCGTCGGCTAGTCCAACATCACCTACTAGTACTATTATAGAGTAAATGCCACTCGAAAAGTTGTCCTGATTTATGCCTCGGTGGAGGTATACATGTTGTTTCGACAAAAAGTACATGGTGGTTGTGCGGTCATTGTCCATATGGTGGTAGTACTATCACTTGTTAAATGAAGAAATGCTTTTTTTCTCGGGTATCCTGGTTTAGTTCCCATCAAGATAATTATGATGCTTCTGTTTGTTGGTGTACTTTTCATTAATTCTTATTGACAATTGAGATGTCGTTGCTAATCTTGTAAAATAAAGTAACAACACTATACCCCTTTTTTATATTTTTGGAAACAGCGATGCATATCTCCATACCTGGGCATGTCTTCCTCAATTTTAGTGGAACTGCACAAAATTGGATGGCCATTGTTGTTCCGCCTCACTGTCCTCTGCCACGTGGTTCTTCCTTCCTCGAGCTTGATTACTGAGAAGAAACAGACCACAGTGAGGATTTGTCGAACTTCATAGGTGCCTCACCCAAACTTGATGCCAAATGGATGATGCATCACCACGATGACCTATCGATGCTCATGGTTGCGCCTCATGGTTGCGTCGGCTGGTGAAGCTGATCGATTTTCAATGAAAAACAAGCTGTCTTCCATCAGTGCTCTTTGCTTGTTACACACAAAGATGATATCCTTCGTCAGTTCACCTTGGTTGCATTGGAGACGCAGTCGTCTTTCACGTTGGTGCAATTTTATCACACAATTGGCTATGAACCAAATGTTTCCTCGAAGAAGGATCGATGTTGGTACTAAGAGCATAAGTTTTGTATTGATTTCTAAGCCTTCTCACAACTTTGTCTCCAGCTCCCCTATAATTTTATTTGTCCAGCTATTAACTTTGATTTAAAAAATGGTGTGGACTAAAAACCCAGATGGACGTAGTAGCCCTCCATTTTTATTTACTCCGCATATTATATTTGACTGAAGTCAAACTTTGTAATACTCTCAAACCTTTCCGATAATTGAAATTAAAATTATTTATTTATACACACTCTCACACGTTTCCGATAATTTGGTGCATGTGTGGTTGTTCACTTAAGGGAGGGTAGTGTACCGCATGTGAAGGACAGGAAGTGCGGCTAGGACGCGTGGATCGTTAGTTCATCGGAAGTAGTAGTAGTTTTCTTCGCTCTACGTTAAATAAAGACTTTCTTCGTACTTACACAATTTAAAACGATTGTTATGGAGAGAATAAGAAAACCACTCCACTATATATTAGTCGTATACACGAGAGTACTATATGGACGCAACTTCATTGACTTAGTGCACCTGCCTTTGGGTTTATGATAGGTGGGCCCAAAATGTGGCCGGCTCACCTGTCATACAGCCAAAAGCAGGTGCAGTGAAGGCACCGGAGCTCAGTCCGTACTATAGTAGTATATATATAAGCTGGAGCCTCAGCGCTTGTTCTCTAGGGTTTGCACTCTCCACACTCTCGCCGCACTACATATATATACACGCTGGAGGCTCAGCGTTCATTTGCTAGGGTTTGCTATATTCAATGTCCCTCTTCACCAGATCTAAACAAGAATGCGTTGGCCTCTTGTCTCTCTCTCCCCCCTCATAGCTGGTGAAGGAGGCATCCGTATCCCGTCGCACCGGGAAGGGGAGGAGGTGCAGCGTTCACTCTATCGCCTTCGGCGAGGGAGGCAATCCACTGCCAGATGCGCTGTTCTCTTTCACCCAACGCTTGTGCGGGAGGGCCACCGACCCCTTCTTCCTCGCTGTCGTATGTAGTGTGGGCAGATCTGGCCTCCCGCCGCACGCCTTGCCACATCCTGATGACCCTAAGGTATAAGTTTCTTTGAAACCGTCATTGCTCTAGCTGCATGTGGATCTTTTTTGATCTGTAGTCGAATCTAGGTCTTGGTTCAAAGAGGAAAGAAGGGTGCGGTGGGCTGGAGCAAGATTCTAGGACGTGGTTCAATGAGGAAAGGAGGGACGGAAAGTAGTATAGACTGGCTATCCAGCCGCTTTGTTGGTCAAAAAGGGAAAAAGGGGGTAACCCAGTACACACATCTGTAAGGAACCGATCTCTTTGTTGAAAAGGGAAAGAAACTAGGGGTTCGGGTAGTTTGTGCAGGACTAGATTTGCTGCCCTCACATAGGAAAAAGGTTCAAAGAGAACAAATATGGGACCAACGCATATATGTTGCTTGGCTACATACTCTGCATCACCCATTTATACGTGTGGATGCACATGGTGCTGGCATGTCCCATACAGCTATTTTGCTGTTGTTAATCTAAGAATGCCGCCGGAAAATTGAAGCAATGCCACTGTTAAAGTAAATTACATATTTTAACGAATGCTGTTTTAAGAGAATGTCTCTGTTAATATGAATCAATGCAACCGTTTTAGAAATGCTACTATCCTACTTTGTTTTCCATCCAAGATAAGTTAGATGCTTCTTTCTGTCACCGTTTGTTTCATCCTCCTTTATCGGCCAGTAATTGATTCCTTTTTTGCCTCTGTTTAAACAGGGATATCTATTCAACTTGTTGCTATTGCAACATTTTGCTTCACTACGCGAAACACTTTGCTTGATTTCAATGCAACTGCACAAAACGAGATTGGATTTCCTATTCGTGTTGGCAGATTCGTACATTATCTTGTGAGCGTCATGACAGGTTGGTACTTGCCTTCATCCACATGATCGTGCAGTGTGTTTTGAGATGCTGTGCTACTTGTATTGGTACTATTTTAAATAGATTTTGAATTGAAGCTACTGTATTGCTCTCTTTTCCCATTAAGTAGTGAACAAAAATGGTACCAACCCAGACATGATGCTTGTTGCTTTGTTACAACAAACTCTGCATCACCCCCTTTATAAGTAGATGGAAGCACATGGTGTTGTTGCGCCCACTCTCCCTTGGAACTGTTTATGCTTTTTGTTAAGATAATGCCGCTGGTAAAATTAAGCAATGCCACTCTCAGAATTAACTACTGAATCTTATTTCAAAACTGCAACACTTGTTAGGGATTGGTGGGATTACCATTTTTGTGGCCGCATGTTTCATCCTCCTTTATCGGCCAGTAATTGATTCCTTTTTTGCCTCTGTTTAAACAGGGATATCTATTCAACTTGTTGCTATTGCGACATTTTGCTTCGCTACGCGAAACACTTTGCTTGATTTCAATGCAACTGCACAAAACAAGATTGGATTTCCTATTCGTGTTGGCAGATTCGTACATTATCTTGTGAGCATCATGACAGGTTGGTACTTGCCTTCATCCACATGATCGTGCAGTGTGTTTTGAGATGCTGTGCTACTTGTATTGGTACTATTTTAAATAAATTTTGAATTGAAGCTATTGTATTGCTCTCTTTTCCATTTAAGTAGTGAACAAAAATGGTACCAACCCAGACATGATGCTTGTTGCTTTGTTACAACAAACTCTACATCACCCCCTTTATAAGTAGATGGAAGCACATGGTGTTGTTGCGCCCACTTTCCCCTGTAACTGTTTATGCTTTTCATTAATCTAATGCCACTGGTAAAATTAAGCAATGCCACTCTCAGAATTAATTAACTACTGAATCTTAGTTCAAAACTTCAACACTTGTTAGGAATGGTACTATCCTGCTTTGTAGTTCTTTCTACATGTTTAACCAAGGTATTGTTAAAATAATGTCTCTGTTAAAATGAATCAGTTGCATTGTTTTAGGAATGGTACTTTTTTGCTTTGTCGTTCTTTATACATGTTGAAACAAGGCATTGTTAAGATAATGTCTCAGTCAATATGAATGAATCACACTGATGGAGAATTGCTACTCTCCTGCTTTGTTTCCCATTAAGATAAGGTAGATCAGTAGATGCTTTTCTTCTGGGAGTACAAGTCATCAACCGTTATTTCTCAGTAATTGTTTCCCTTATACCTATTGTTGCTTACAGGGATATCAAAATTAAAGCTCGGTTTTATTCCGACTTCGATTTTAGTTGAACTGCACAAAAGGAGCCGATGTGTCCAAGGCAAACTGCTGCATTACTGGGTCCAGTTGGTCGTTCCACTTTGCAGAAAGAAGCAGTCACTATTTGCGCTATATTACAGAAGGAATGACCGAGAAGCTTTACAGAGTATTATTAGACGCTGGTGACATGACTAGTCTGCAGAGAGCATTGGCAATTCTACAACACATGGAGTGCACCGGGCAAAAAGTGCCCAAACAAGTACAAGAAGCTACGACAGTACTCCACGATCATAGGCATTACATATTTTGAATGGGAAAAGCTTGTCAAAGTTTAATCATTGATGTTAGCAAGAAGATGTCAGTTTAATATATTGGAATTGGAAAACCTTGTCAAAATTTGCTCATTGATGTTAGCCAGAAGACATGCATTTGATATTTTTGAGTGGGACGCCCTTGCTGTGAGCAGCGTTGATAGTTTTTTCCTATTCCTGTGTTCAACTTTAGAAGTAAATAGTTACTCTGCTGAGATATTCCTGTGTTAAGAGTTTGTTCTGAATATTGTCTATGTAATGCCAGACCTTGTGTTTGATTGCAAAGTTGAGCTTGGAATGTGGTGGCATGCAGCATCACGAGCTGTTCACCGTGCCTCCTGAGAATAATGCTTCGTATTGTTTTGCATGTCGATCTAATGCCAGTGATTTGCTTGTTAAGAAGATCATCCTCTTCTGTTGTTTCCGTGGTTAAGAAGTTCATCGTCTTATGTTTCATTCATAGCCTATACGACAAGTCGGGTAGGTTAGACGAGAAGCCATATGATATTCTGACCAACTCATGATATTAGGCCGTGATTGGATCGTCGTTTTCCAACCAAAACCGCTTGTAAAACTGATGCTTGTAAATAAAAGCAAATGGTCTCGGGCGAAGCGCTTGGTTAGTCGATTACGACTAGTAAAATATCGGAAGTACTTCACACACGATAAAAACACCGAACGAGACTCGGACGACTGCTAATCCAACCGTTAGCTGTTGTTTCAGCCTTTCCCATTGATGGCATGATACGCACATCGTGCATGTATCGTCTGGTAATGTCGTCCATATAGCAGTGCTCGTAAAATATACATTGGTCTCTCAAATTACATGCGTAACCCGCCGGTTTTACTTACAGACCTCGGGCCCTCGGTTTCATTACGCCTGTATTTTACATGTTGTTTCCGATGACGAGTAAATTACACTTGTATGTTAATACATGTTTGAAATAAACCAGAGCTCCCAAGCGCAGCCTTACCGTTTCATGCCGTCTCAGTTTCTCGAAGGTGCTCATAGGTGTCCCATGATCCTGGCTTCCTGAATGAGCAGCATGCGCTGTAGCAGACCATCCGTAGGGCCCGCGAGGCCCTCTCTGTCATCCTTCGAGTTGTTGAGCTCGCCGTTGCGCCGAGCATTGTTTACATCGTCAACGAACATGAGGATTCAGGAGATGACTTTTTTTGACTGGATGACACTAGGGACCCACTAGGGCCATAGCCGTACGTATGCAAGTGCCTCCTTATTATGTACAACTATATTTATTTTGCTTCTTCCTGGTTTCCTGACATCACGGTCCCACGCCATTGTCAACCTATGTAGTCAATGTAAACAAGAGAATTGCACAAGGTGCGGCCGACAGCTGGGACCAAGCAACTCGAGCAGTATTTGTGTTTTTGAGGCGTGAGCACTGCAGAGTTTTTCTTGGCGATGATTTCGTTGTTGTTCAGAGGAGAGCAGGGTATTAACTGGGCGGGCTGTGGCCCGTCTAGCCCAGGCCCGATATCCAGCCCAAATATTAATTTTTTCAAGATGAAAATGGCTAGCCCAACTATACATTTTTTTGAGGAATACCCAGGCAAGGTCAACTTGTTATTCTCCGCCCCGCTGGGCTGCAAATCTTTCCTAGGAGGGATGCATTAGGCTTAACAGGAAAATGGGCTTTAAAAAATAATAAATGGGATGTAATTATAAAAACTGGGCAATAACTATAAAAAAAAGCACCAAACACGAAATTAGTTTATAAAATATTATTTATGGATTTTGAAAATCTTAAATTTTCATTGTTGCACGCGCAATGTCTCGTTGGATTTTTACGTAATACAAATTTATATTTAATCTGACTAGAATTTTTGGGATAAAAATATTTCAAATCCCATCAAAATGTGGGAAATTTTATTGAATTATGTCTTCAATGGTTGGTTGAAATTATTAATCGTTGTCCTAGCTAGAAAATGGGTTGTACTTTTAACAAACTGTAAATGGGCTGTAGTAAATTCCATTAGAATTCAAAAATGGGTTGTACATTCTTACAAATCGCAAATGGGCTATAAGTTCTCTGCCACACACTTGTGGGCCTACTAAGTTGACGCGTCCCCTAAAGAAAATAAGTTGACGTGTATGCAAGGCTTTGTCAACTTATTATAGTCAACACACAGTTCTAGCAGCAGTGGCCGTTGGATGTCTATCCAATGGATGTCGTGCTTCTTCTTCAATCTCGGATATTCTTAGCTTCGGCCGCCCAAAAAATGATTCCTCCCCCTGACATCTGGGGCGCACCATTTCGGAGGCTGACCTGTGGGCCTACTAAGTTGGCACGTACCAAGGGCTTTGTCAACTTAGTCAATATAAACGATTCTATCTTTAGTGACCGTATGATGTCCATCCAACGGCCGTAGTGCTTCTTCAACCTCTGGTCTTCTTGCTCCAGCCGCCCAAAGCAGCGCCGGTCGTGCCGCCTGCTCCTGCCTCCCATGGCCGGCTGTGCTGCCGCGGATGCCTCACCACCCCCATACTACTCCCACCGCTGGCCAGGCCATCCCTCCACTCACTCACACCCCCTGTTATTCTGCTGTGACGGTAGCCTCACACCACAGCCGAACCAGTGAACCCTCGTACTCCTCTCTGCGCGGGCTTCCACTGCTGCGCCTTCCACGACTACGCGTCATCCCCTTCCTAGGCCTCGCCGTCATCCACTGCCTTGGTGCTCGCGATGCGGCATGGTCAACGTGGTCAACGACCAACTTCCATCGGAGGAGTACTGTACATGGAGAGGCTGATAGCTGGGTCCATGGCGGCCGCAAGGAAGTGCCTCCTTATTACGCGCAAAATAATTATTCCTCCACTTGACAGCAGGGACCCACCGGACGGGCCACCTTATTTCGCAAAAAAATGTTCCCCCCTGATTGCTAGGACCCACCAGACGTGCCACCATATTTCGCGAAAAAAACGTTCCCCCTGCTGTCAGCTCGGGCCACCGGAACTGTCTCCTTATTACGCATAAAAAAATGAATACTCCCCTGCTAGCTGGGACCCACCTTGGTGGGAGGCTAACTTGTGGGCCTACTAAGTTGACGGGGACGGAGGGCTTTGTCAACTTAGTCAATATGAACGATTCTAGCTCTAGTGACCGTACGATGTCCATCCAACGGCTGTAGTGCTTCTTCAACCTCTGGTCTTCTTGCTACAGCCGCCCAAAGCAGCGCCGGTCGTGCCGCATGCTCCTGCCTCCCGTGGCCTACTGTGCTGCCACGGAGGCCTCACCGCCCCTACTATTCCCACCGCTAGCCAGGCCCTGCGGTGACGGCAGCCTCACACCGCAGCCAAACCAGTGAACCTTCGTACTCCTCATCGTGCGGGTTTCCACTGCCGCGTTTTCCCCGACTCCGCATCGTCCCCTTCCTAGGCCTCGCCACCGTCCATCGCCCTTGTGCTCTCGGTGCGGCGTGGTCAACATGGTCAAGGAACGACTTCCATCGGACGAGGACTGTACATGGAGAGGCTGACAGCTGGGTCCACGGCCGCAGCAAGGAAGTGCCTCCTTATTACATGGAAAATAATGATTCCTCCACCTGACAGCAGGGACCCATCGGATGGGCCACCGTATTTCACGAAAAAACGTTTCCCCCGTGACTGCTGGAACCCACCAGCTACATCTTCGCACGCAAGGAAGTGCGTCCAGGTAAAAAAAACAATTCACCCTCCTGACTGCTGGGACCCACCAGCTACATCTTCACACGCAAGGAAGTGCCTGACAGTCGGGACCCACCTGGTCGAAGCATACGTAGCGTTGTCATTCTGGTCGCGAACGTGTACGTACATATATACTGGTCGATGTAGAGGCGCGCAAGTGTCGTAGTAGAGGCGCACACGTAGCATGTACACGTACGTACAACGACCAGGATGCAAGAAAGAAAATACGACCACGTATGTACATACGGGCGGGGTCTCGAACGCCTACTCGTGCATACGTACGGCCAGGGCTCGTGTACATGGCTGGGTCGGAACGGAGAAACAACGTCGTTGTCATGTTCATGGGGAGCCAACCGGATGGGTCGGAACGGAATGCATCGTCGTATTCATCGGGAGGGCTTGGACGGAACAGGTGATGGAAACGAGGCCTGGCGTACCGCAGAACAGAGGAAACGGCCTTGTGTTCAACCAGCCACGTTCAAAACAGGATCTTGTTCATCGGGAGGGGTCTGGCGTACCGCAAAACGGAGGAAATGGTCCTCCTATGGTCGAAACGGGGGTCCTGTTGATCGGGAGGGGTGTGGCATACCGCAAAACGGACGAAACGGACTTGTGTTGGAGCGCTATGGTCGAAACGGGGGTCTTGTTCATCGGGAGGGGTGTGGCGTACCGCAAAACGGTACTCCACGGAATACTATTCATCTCCATCATTGACCTCCTCCAGCCTCCTCAGGCTACTGTTCATCCACCGTCGACCTCCTCCAACCTCCACCTACGAGTGTTCATCCACGGGCTCCTGTTCATCCAGACTCCACCGCATGCTACTCCACCGGCACCTATTCAACCACCCCTCTCCACGGGTTACTGTTCATCCACCCCTCCACCGCCTACTGTTCATCCAGCCCTCCACAGGGTTGTCCTGTTCATCCAGCCCTCCACGGGGTCTTGTTCATCCAGCCCCAACCAGCTCGATCAATCGGGGTCCTGCTCATCTAGAGGCAATGCCACGGGGTCCTGTTCATCCACCCCCCACCGCTCACTGTTCATCCAGACCCCCCCGCCCCCACAACGCTCACTGTTCATCCAGAGGCAACATCGATCGGCTTCAGTTAGCATCAGTAGCGAAGGAATCACTCGATCGGGTTCAGTTAACAGCAATCGATCGATCGCTCGGGTTCAGTAACGCGTAGCCTGTAGTGCAATCGCTTGGGTACAGTTAGAGCCCAACGCCTCGCTCGGGTTCAGTTAGAGCCAACGCCATGCACACATGCGCGTACGTGTCCGAGAGAAACGCGCATCGCTCGGCCCCCGACCTCCCACCGTAACCGGGAACTCGCCAAAATTTTCCTCGCCCTCGCTTTTACCACGGTTTTTTCCGTCATGGACGGCCCAAAGAATGTCATGCAGCTGTGTCTCCGGCCCGCCCAGGACGAAAAGCCTACTTTCTGTCATGATTTTTTGTCATAGAAGTAGGAGCCCACCACATCTATGATGATACCGGGTTTTGTCACAATTATCGTCATAGAAGTGTCATAAGTATGACAGAATTTTTTTTGTTTGGCCCAAAATGTCATGGATGTGTCTTTTTTTTGTAGTGAAAGCACATACCTTCATAAAGTTTTGAAGAAGTTCAAAATGGATCAAGCAAAGAAAGGGTTCTTGCCTATGTTACAAGGTGTGAAGTTGAGTCAGACTCAATGCCCGACCACTGTAGAAGATAGAGACAAAATGAAAGGTGTTCCCTATGCTTCAGCCATAGGCTCTATCATGTATGCAATGCTGTGTACCAGACCTGATGTGTGCCTTGCTATTAGTTTAGCAGGGAGGTACCAAAGTAATCCAGGAATGGATCACTGGACAGCGGTCAAGAACATCCTGAAATACCTGAAAAGTACTAAGGATATGTTTCTCGTTTATGGAGGTGACAAAGAGCTTGTCGTAAATGGTTACGTCGATGCAAGCTTTGATACTGATCCGGATGACTCTAAGTCACAAACCGGATACGTGTTATATTGAATGGTGGAGCTGTCAGTTGGTGCAGTTCTAAACAAAGCATCATGGCGGGATCTACATGTGAAGCAGAGTACATAGCTGCTTAGGAAGTAGCAAATGAAGGAGTTTGGATGAAGGAGTTCATATCCGATCTAGGTGTCATTCCTACTGCATCGGGTCCAATGAAAATCTTTTGTGACAATACTGGTGCAATTGCCTTGGCAAAGGAATCCAGATTTCACAAGAGAACCAAGCACATCAAGAGACACTTCAATTCCATCCGCGATCAAGTCAAGGAGGGAGACATAGAGATTTGCAAAATACATATGGATCTGAATGTTGTAGACCCGTTGACTAAGCCTCTCTCACGAGCAAAACATGATCAGCACCACGACTCCATGGGTGTTAGAATCATTACTATGTAATATAGATTATTGACTCTAGTGCAAGTGGGAGACTGAAGGAAATATGCCCTAGAGGCAATAATAAAGTTGTTATTTATATTTCTTTATATCATGATAAATGTTTATTATTCATGCTAGAATTGTATTAACCGGAAACTTAGTACATGTGTGAATACATAGACAAACATAATGTCACTAGTATGCCTCTACTTGACTAGCTCATTAAATCAAAGATGGTTGTGTTTCCTAACAATAGACATGAGTTGTCATTTGATTAACGGGATCACATCATTAGAGAATGATGTGATTGACTTGACCCATTCCTTTAGCTTAGCACTTGATCGTTTAGTTTGTTGCCGTTGCTTTCTTCATGACTTATACATGTTCCTATGACTACGAGATTATGCAACTCCCGAATACTGGAGGAACACTTTGTGTGCTACCAAATGTCACAATGTAACTGGGTGATTATAAAGGTGCTCTACAGGTGTCTCCGATGGTACTTGTTGAGTTGGCATAGATCAAGATTAGGATTTGTCACTCCAATTGTCGGAGAGGTATCTCTGGGCCCTCTCGATAATGCACATCACTATAAGCCTAGCAAGCAATGTGACTAATGAGTTAGTTGCGGGATGATGCACTACGGAACGAGTAAAGAGACTTGCCGGTAATGAGATTGAACTAGGTATTGAGATACCGACGATCGAATCTTGGGCAAGTAACATACCAGTGACAAAGGGAACAATGTATGTTGTTATGCGGTTTGACCGATAAAGATCTTCGTAGAATATGTAGGAGACAATATGAGCATCCAGGTTCCGCTATTGGTTATTGGCGAGAGACATGTCTCGATCATGTCTACATAGTTCTCGAACCTGTAGGGTTCGCACGCTTAACGTTCGGTGATGATCGGTATTATGAGTTTATGTGTTTTGATGTACCAAAGGTAGTTCAGAGTCCCGGATATGATCACAGACATGATAAGGAGTCTCAGAATGGTTGAGACATAAAGAATGATATATTGGATGACTATATTCGGACACCGGATGAGTTCCGGGGGTCACCAGATGAGTTCCGGGGGACACCAGATGGGCCAACATGGGCCTTGTGGGAGAGAGAGGAGAGGGCCCAGGGCTGCCCCCCCTTGGAGTCCGAATTAGACAAGGAGAGGGGGGCGGCGCCCCCTCTTTCCTCCCTCTCTCCCTCTCCTTCCTTCCCCCTTCCCCCTTCCTAGTTGGACTAGGAAAGGGGAGTCCTACTCCCACTAGGAGGAGGACTCCCCCTCTCCTTGGCGCGCCCCAAGGACAGGCTGCCCTCCCCCTTGCTCCTTTATATACGGGGGCAGGGGGGCACCCTAGGACACACAAGTTGATCATTGATCTTTTAATCGTGTGCGGTGCCCCCCTCCACCATAATCCACCTCGGTCATATCGTAGTGGTGCTTAGGAGAAGCCATGCGTCAGTAGCTTCATCAACACCGTCATCACACCTCATGCTGACGGAACTCTCCCTTGAAGCTATACTGGATCGCGAGTTCGTGGGACGTCACAGAGCTGAACGTGTGCAGATCGCGGAGGTCCGTATGTTCGGTACTAGGATCGGTCGATCATGAAGACGTACGACTACATCAACTGCGTTGTCATAACGCTTTCGCTTATGGTCTATGAGGGTACGTGGACGACACTCTTCCCTCTCGTTGCTATGCATTACCATGATCTTGCGTGTGTGTAGGAATTTTTTTGAAATTACTACGTTCCCTAGCAGTTACTCCGTTCTTTGTGAACTTAATACTCTAGATGCATGATGGATAGTGGTCGATATGTGGAGTAATAGTAGTAGATGCAGGCAGGAGTCGGTCTACTTGACACGGGTGTGATGCCTATGTTCATGATCATTGCCTTAGATGTCATCATAATTATGCGCTTTTCTATCAATTGCTCGGCAGTAATTTGTTCACCCACCATAATATATGCTATCTCGAGATAAGCCACTAGTGAAACCTATGGCCCCCGGGTCTCTTTTCCACATTATTGAATCTCATTTACATCTTGCTAGTTTCTGATCTACTATTTTGCAATCATTACTTTCCAATCCATAAACCAAAAATACCAAAAATATTTACTTTACTATCTCTATCATATCTCACTTTTGCGAGTGACCGTGAAGGGATTGACAACCCCTTTATCGCGTTGGTTGCAAGTTCTTGATTATTTGTGCAGGTATTCGGTGACTTGTGCCTCGTCTCCTACTGGATTGATACCTTGGTTCTCAAAACTGAGGGAAATACTTACACTACTTTGTTGCATCACCCTTTTCTCTTCAATTGAAAACCAACAGAAGATCAAGAGGTAGCATAGGCATGCCAGCAGTCCGTTGCGCAGGCTCATCAAGAGGCGATCCAGCCCTTTGACCGCTGCCCACCTCGCTCCCACTGCTCCATATTAATGGCGTGCCCGATCTGCTGGTCATAATAGGCGGAACACCCTCCGTCCATAGTTCTCACCGCCGCATGGAGTGTATCAGGATTTTGCCGAAGCGCACCATCGGAGGCAGTGGCAACGCCGGGGCTGGTGAAGCACCCGCGCAACACATGAAGCTAGTCACAGAGGTTGCTGTCGCCGCCGCCGAGGTCTCGAGTGGGCAGCAGCGTGACCTTGACTTCGTCGTCGTCGTGCCTCCCCAGCCTGAGCCAGAGGTCCACAGCTACTCCGGCAACGACTCTGACTCTCACTCCGACGAAAAACCGGTTATCCCCCCTCTTTTGTTGGGAATATAAATCCTTGGTTATGTTCACCCAGTCCATGAAATTGTAGTAAGATTCGTTAGATCTGTGTAGTGTATTGATTGTTTGAATGATATCTATGGTTAGTGATTAATTGTTGTTCAGTACAAAAGATTTTTTCTTCTAATAATCCGACTAGGGTTAGCGTGCGTGCTAATAATTCTGTCGGAGTAATGGGCCACGGGTAGGCAAACCCGAGACCCAGAACCTTTCAAAACATCGGGGCAAACTGCGCCCCTCAAGACTTCGCAATAAGGAGCCGCCTCCTGGGAGTCGGTGGCAAGGCCACCGACTGTCCCTCATTGCCGAGTCCCAGGAACGACTTCAAGATAAGCTGACTCCTGCCGACGGCTTCGAGATAAGCCGACTATGGGAGTCGGCCCGCGACTCCGACCGCCCCTGCCTTCGCCACGATGGACGGGACGGGGTACGGTCACTGCGTGGCCGTCCCTGCCCCGCTTACGAAGGGTTGGCATGGGTACAGTGCGCCGTATTGCTGGAGATCTCCTTCGTGGCGCGGCACTGTTGCCATGCCCGCCCTGACCTCAGCCCCCGTGGGCGGCGCACTGTGCCCATGACGGCTTACCTGTACGGCCCAGAGACGGTGGGACCTGCCCGACAGCGGGGGTACAGAAGACGGCGAGAGCACCACAAAGCCGGATCCGTGGGAGTAGGCCCCCTGGAGTCGGCCGGCCCCTCCCATGGGCCCCGCACGCCATTAATCAGACAAGACGGGAATGGCGACAGTGATCGTCCGCCAGGCGGCGGCACTATTGCCACGACCCCATGACCAAGCCCGCGTCATTGGAAGCACGACTACAGTATCAGGCCTGTCGGCGGGCCCCACCAGTCGGCGGGCCCCAGCAGTCGGCAGAGAAGACGGTGACCTGAGAGACAGACGGCTGGGACCCGCGCCCAGCCGGATTACCATTTTATCCATGGGGGCAGGCCTATATAAGCCCTCCGGGGCACCCATGCATGGGGGATCGCTCCTATTAGACTAGACCAGATCATATAGGAAGGAGGGAGCTAGCCTCACCTTCTCCTACCTCCAGAAAACGGCTCAAGGAGCCACCGTGTACTCACTTTGCCATAGTGATCATGCGGAGACCCCGCAGAGCAGCAGTAGGGGTGTTATCTCCACGGAGAGCCCTGAAGCTGGGTAAGATTCACCGGCATGCATGCCTTCGCCTCATCCCGTTTCCAGGCACCGGCGATGTTCTACTCGCCCCCACCATGATAAGCCATCCTTTGGCATATGTCGCATCCAACCCCCGACATTTGGCGCCCACCGTGGGGCCTGGTGCACCGCCGTCCGGAGACCTGCTCTGGACAAGAACCCTCTTCCTCCCCAGCAAGCGTAGCTAGCCCGGCACGCCCGATGGCGCTTGCCCCGACGCGCTGCAAAGCGTCAACGACGCCTGCGCAGCGAGCGGCCTCGCTGATCTTCTCGGCGAGGCTCACATCTCCGATGAGCCCGCATCCGATGCGGGCATAGGCTGCCTCGAGCGCCGCCTCGTCAGCCTCCTCGACCAACTCCACGTCTCCGGCGAGCCTACCACGGACTTGGAGTCGGTCGGCTCCACCGAACCAATGCTTGTCGATTCCGACACCGCGTCGCTCGACGCCTTCCCCTCCGACATGATCGTCTTCGACGATCCTCTCCCATGAGTTGACAGTGGCGGCAGCACCGTCACTGAAGTGCTCGTCATTAGCCACGGCGCCGCCTCCGACGAGAATGCCCTCGACGCCCTGCAGGCCACTTTGCATGATCTGTCCGCCCCATCCCGGCGGACGCTGACGCCGAAGCGCTGGAGGCACGCCGCCTTGCCCTCCTTGCGGAGGGCCAGAAGATCGCCACCATGAGACGCCTCACGGAGGCCCACCAGCGCGAAGTCGACCGCGCCGCCATCAACACGCCGCCTCCAGAAGGGCCAAGCCGAGTCGGTGTCATCAAGAAACGCGACAAGACCATAGCCAGCATGCTGGGAGCAGACCGCCCGGTCTATGCCACGCCCCTCGAGAACCTACGCGCTGCCCAATCGATCATTGATGAGCTAAATGGACTGGGGGCCTACGAGCTCCCCTACATGACTAGACGCATCCAGCAGCTAATCGATGCGGCCGCAACCCGGCATGAAGCCGACGTCCGAGCTAGAAGCCCCCCTCACCGAGAGCACGGCACGACATCGCGTACGCCGACTGCGGGTGGCGCCCATGCGAGACAAGAGAAGGAGCCGGTTGCTAGCCGCAGCCGGACTCGTATTACCATCGAGTGCGACGCAAAAGGCCTCCCCTGAGGGGTGGAGCGACGAGCCGACCTGCCGCCTCCTTCGCCTCATGGGGAAAGATACCCCGCCGCCTGTCGAGCATTCGACTCTCAGCAGCCGACTTGGTCGCTGCGAAGGAGTCGGCGAGAATGACGCCCACCATCGGATCGACCGCCTGGCGCGATCCCTGGCCCTGGAAGAAGGAGATGATGTCGGCCCGCCGTGTTTTGGCCCCCGCATCCGCGACGAGCCCTTTCCCAAAGGGTTCACGCTCCTAAGAGACACGCCCAAGTACAACGGCTCTGTGAAGCCGGAAGACTGGTTGATCGACTACTCCACCGCCGTTCGCATAGCGAATGGCAATCGACGCGTTCCCGTGAAATATGTCCCCCTCATGCTCTAAGGCACGGCGCGCACCTGGCTCAACAGCCTCAAGCCTTACAGCATCAACAGCTGGCTAGACTTCACCGAAGCCTTCATACGCAACTTCGCCAGCACATACAAGCGGGCTCCCAAGCCCCGACAGCTCTCCTTGTGCATAAAAGGGCCCAGCGAATCGACCTGCGACTACCTCACGCGTTGGGCCGAGCTCAGCAACTCCTGCGAAGGAGTTCACGAGGTCCAGGCCATAGAGTACTTCACCGCCGGGTGCCGCGAAGGCACTCTCCTCAAGCACCGACTCCTCTGTGATGAGCCGGTAACCCTTGACGAGCTACTGGTCATCGCGGACAAGTATGCCACGACCGACTCCTCAATGAAGACCGAGCTCCGGGTAGATGCCTCCGGAAAAGTATTGACGCCGGCTCCCAAGACGCCGGCTAGAGAATCAAGCCGGCACCCGTATCAGAGCGATCACAAGCGCAAAGTCCCTCAGCCGGCTTCCAGTAGTCGGCAGGTGGCCACGATCGAAGAAGAGCAACCTGAGGGACTGCCGGCTCCGAAGAAGCAGAAGGGCGGCAGGCCGGCTTGGCAGCCGGCTTTCTCCTATGAGCAGACTCTAGATGGTCCCTGCAAGTTCCACAGCGGCGCCAAGCCATCAAACCACACCACCCGGAAATGCCACTGGCTCACCCGAATCGCCAAGGGAGATGGCCTCCTGCCTCCCCCGCCTGCTGGGCCGCCGCCTCCACCACCGCCCCAGCAGCCGGCTGTTAGGCCAGTGGGCGCAATACAAGACGAGTACCCAGAAGAGCATGGAGCCTATGTAGTGTTCACCAGTGTGGCTGACGATCGCCGCAGCCGGCGGCAGCAGCAGCAAGAGGTGAACGCAGTAGCCTCAAGCACTCCAGAGTTTATGCACTGGTCCGAGAAGCCTATCAGTTGGAGCAGAGCTGATCACCCAGAGGTGATGCCGAGTCCGGGATCCTACGCCCTGGTCTTAGGTGCCACTTTTGCCACAGATAGGCGGGCCGCTCACTTCTTGCGAGTGCTGATAGACGGAGGCAGTAGCATCAACATTCTGTACAAGGATACCATGGAGAAGTTAGGAATCAAGCAAAGACAGCTTCAGAGCAGCCAGATTGTGTTCCACGGCATTGTTCCTGGCCTTTCCTGCTCACCAATCGGCAAGGTCTTGATAGACGTCCTCTTTGGGGACAAAGATCATTTCCACCGAGAGCCAGTTTGGTTTGAAGTGGTGGACCTCGAAAGCCCATACCATGCGCTGCTTGGACGACCTGCTTTGGCCAAGTTCATGGTGGTCCCCGACTACGCCTACCTCAAGATGAAGATGTCGAGTTCCAAGGGAATTCTGACCATAGCCGGCGACTACAGAAAGTCGTCCGCTTGCGCGGCCGAAAGCAGTCGGCTAGCCGAGTCCCTGGTGATCGCGGCCGAGAGGTGGCTTCTTGACTGGGTTGTGGCAATGGCCGGCAAGCAGCCCGAGATGTCGCCCGACCCCAAGGAGTCTGAAGCTGAAGGTTCGTTCAAGCCGGCCAAAGAGACAAAGAAGATACCCTTGGACCCGGAGCACCCAGAGAGGTACGCTGTCATAGGTGCAAACCTTGATAGCAAATAGGAAGGCGAGCTCGTCGATTTCCTCCATGAGAATCGAGACATCTTCACATGGTCCCCTAAAGACATGCCAGGTGTACCGACGGAATTCACCGAGCACAAGTTACATGTTCGATCTGATGTGAAGCCCGTCAGGCAGCCCTTGCGCCGCCTGTCAGAAGAGAAGAGAAGAGTTGTTGGAGAAGAGATAGCCCGGCTCCTGGCAGCCGGCTTCATTATGGAAGTGTTTTTCCCAGAATGGTTAGCAAACCCGGTCCTGGTACTGAAGAAGAACAAGCAGTGCCAGATGTGTATTGACTACACAAGCCTCAACAAAGCTTGCCCCAAGGACCCATTCGCTCTGCCGAGAATTGATCAGGTGATAGACTCCACAGCCGGATGCGAGCTGTTGAGCTTCTTAGATGCATATTCAGGATATCACCAGATCAAGCTGAACCCGGCTGATAGACTGAAAACCGCCTTCATCACGCCGTTTGGAGCCTTCTGCTACCTGACCATGACGTTCGGCTTGAGGAATGCCGGCGCCACCTTTCAGCGTTGCATGCAGAAGTGCCTCCTCAAGCAACTCGGCAGAAACGCCCACGTCTACGTAGACGATGTGGTGGTGAAGACGGAAAAGCGTGGAACACTACTAGAAGACCTCAAGGAAACCTTTGAGAACCTGCGCCGATTCCAAATCAAGCTCAACCCTGAGAAGTTCGTCTTCGGAGTACCAGCCGGCCAACTCCTCGGTTTCCTGGTCTCTGAACGCGGCATAGAGTGCAACCCTGTCAAGATCAAGGCCATCGAGAGGATGAAGGTACCCAGCCGACTGCTAGATGTGCAGAAGTTCACCGGCTGCTTGGCGTCCATCAGCCGATTCATCAGTCGGCTGGGCGAGAAGGCTCTCCCTTTATACAAGCTCATGAAGAAGACAACCTTTTTCGAGTGGAACCCCAAGGCGGACGAAGCTTTTCTCCAATTGAAGAAAATGTTGACTACTCCCCCTGTGCTGGCGGCACCGACTCCCAAAGAGCCCATGCTCTTGTACATTGCCGTCACCAGCCGGGTAGTCAGCACAGTCATTGTAGTCGAACACAAGGAGGAAGGCAAGGCGCTACCTGTCCAGAGACCAGTATATTACCTGAGCGAAGTACTGTCGGCCTCCAAGCAGAACTACCCCCACTACCAGAAGATGTGCTACGGCGTGCACTTTGCCGCCAAGAAGCTGAAGCCTTACTTTCAGGAGCATCCAATCACTGTGGTTTGCAAAGCCCCACTAGCCGAGATCATCGGAAGCCGAGATGCTTCTGGCCGAGTGGTCAAATGGGCCATTGAGCTGGCTCCCTACACCATCTACTACCAGCCCCGCACCGCCATCAAGTCGCAAGAACTGGCCGACTTCCTCGTCGACTGGGCCGAGACCCAGTACCTGCCGCCAGCGCCCGACTCCACCCATTGGCGGATGCATTTCGATGGCTCCAAGATGCTCACCGGCTTGGGAGCCGGCGTTGTCCTCACTTCCCCCAAAGGCGACAAGCTCAGATATGCGCTACAAATCCACTTCGCCGCCTCCAACAACATCGCTGAATATGAGGCGCTCATTCACGGGCTCTGGCTTGCCAAAGAACTCGGCATTCGCCGGATCCTATGTTATGGCGACTCCGACTTGGTGGTCCAGCAGTCATCTGGCGACTGGACGCCAAGGATGCAAACATGGCGAGCTACCGTTTCCTTGTACAGCAACTCAGTGGATATTTTGAGGGGTGCGAGTTCCTTCACGTGCCAAGAAATGACAACGACCAAGTAGACGCCCTGGCACGAATCGGCTCCACCCGCCAAGCAATACCATCTAGCGTCGCCCTTCCACGCCTCCTCAAGCCGTCTGTCAAGCCTTCACCAGAATCAGACTCCATCTTTGTGCCGGCTCCCCCCGAAGAAGTCGGATCCGACTCTAGAGCCCCAGCAGTCGACTCCAAGAACGCCGCAGTCGAAGCCGGCCCGGGGACTTCAGAACCCGGCCCGGGGACTGCGGCGACCAATCCAAAGACTCCAGAACTCGGCCCGGGGACTGCGCCAGTCAGCTCGGGGACTTCATCAATCCAGCAAGCGGTCGTGGACTCCAGCCCACCGCCTCCTAGCCCAGCCGCCCTCGTCCAAGTCGCAGTAATGAAGGTTGAAGAAATAGCAGCACCCTCATGGGCCCAGCCCATCCTCAAGTTCCTAGTGAGCAAAGAGCTGCCAACTGATGAAATCCTGGCTCGGCAAGTACAACGCCGAGCGGCAGCTTACACCATAGTCAACAGAGAGTTGGTCAGGCGCAGCGTCACTGGTGTCTACCAGCGTTGCGTCGAGCTAGAGCAAGGCCAAGCAATTCTCAAAGACATCCATCAAGGCGAGTGCGGCCACCATGCGACTTCAAGAGCACTCGTCGCCAAAGCCTTTCGGCACGGTTTCTTCTGGCCAACAGCCTTGGAAGAGGCCAAAGAATTGGTCCAAAAGTGCAAAGTGTGCCAGAAGTTCCGCTCCAAGCCACATCAGCCGGCTTCCGTGCTCAAGACTATCCCCATTGCCTGGCCCTTTGCGGTTTGGGGCCTGGACATGGTGGGACCATTCAAAACAGCACGAGGCGGCCTAACTCACTTACTTGTCGCGGTGGAAAAGTTCACCAAGTGGATAGAAGTAAAGCCCATCAAGAAGTTGAATGGTCCGACGGCAGTGAATTTCATCGCCGACATCACGACTCGGTACGGCATACCACACAACATCATCACCGACAATGGCACGAATTTCGCCAAAGGTGCCTTGGCCCGTTTCTGCGTGATACAGGGCATCCGACTGGACTTAGCGTCCGTTGCCCATCCGCAGTCAAACGACCAGGTAGAGCGAGCAAACGGCCTCATCCTGTCCGGCATCAAGCCTCGGCTAGTCGAACCACTGGAACGTTCGGCCGGCTGTTGGCTTGACGAGTTGCCAGCCATCCTCTAGAGTCTGCGCACAACTCCAAACAAGTCAACCGGCTTCACACCTTTCTTCCTCGTCTACGGTGCCGAAGCCGTCATCCCAACGGACATAGAGTTCGACTCCCCGCGAGTCACCATGTACACCGAGGAGGAGGCAGAAGAAGCACGTCAAGATGGTGTCGATCTGCTGGAAGAGGGCCGGCTGTTGGCACTCAGCCGGTCCAGCATCTACCAGCAGAGCCTGCGCTGATACTACAACAGGAAGGTCAGGCCGAGATCTTTCCAATAGGGCGACCTTGTGCTCCGACTGATCCAGCGGACAGCCGGCCAGCACAAGCTGTCGGCACCTTGGGAAGGCCCCTTCATTATCAGCAAAGTGCTGGGCAACGACTCCTACTACCTGATCGACGCTCAGAAGCCCTGAGCACGCAAGAGGGACGACTCCGGCAAAGAGACGGAACGCCCATGGAATGCAAATCTTCTCCGAAGATTTTACAGTTGATGCAGTATGTATCATGCTACCCTTTGTATTAAAGTACCAAGACTTCGGGCCCCCCGAGACGAGCTCTGGGACTGCCCTTTTTTGTTACCTGTATGATAAGAATTATGCCTTCGAGTATATTACTCTTTTGTTATGCCGCTTGGCACCGGGCTCGACTAGTCGGCCCGGGGACTCGCCGCCTCGCGCTATGAAATGCTTCCCGCAGTCGGACAAGTAGTGTGTGATGCCTAAGCCGTCTCCTGTCAGAAACCACAGCTTGCAGAGCGACTGTTTGGTGGGCAGGAGTAAGGAAGAATGGGCGGCCACATGAAAAATGGCTAAGGACTCAAAGCATAAGCATAGCCTAAGCCGGCTTCAAGCCTCTCTTAGCAAAGCCGGCTCTTTAGCAGTCGGCTTGCCGCTTTCTATCCAACTTGTTAAAAGACTCTAAAAAATGGCCAAGTACTTGCCTTCCCAAAATAGCCAAGCATTTGATCCAGAGGCGGTCTGCAGAGCGGCCCTCTGACTGGCAAGGCGTCGGCTAAGGGAAGGCGGCAAAGGAAAATGCCAAAAGAGCAATGAGCAAGGAAAGATAGAACTCGGACAAACATTTACATAGGCCCTTGGCCGAATCTTCAAACAGAAGTTCAAAATACACCCCGCGGGTGGAATTGTTCGAATTAACAAGTTCTTCAAAGACTACTAGAACAGATAAAATGAAGGCAAGAACGGCCGCCTAGGAAGCGGCAGACGGGTTCGGAGGGTCGGAAGAGACGGTGGTGTCAGACATTGCGGTTGAAGGCAGTGGCGCGGAGGTTGTGATACTCATGTGATAAGAATTTCCAGACGAAGATAAGTATTGGAACTCGCCAGGAGTTCTGGGCCGCCTGCTCAGCAGCTGACCCGAAACTCGGGGACTACACCTAGTGGGTGCGCTGGCGCGCCCCCACAGAGAAGAACAAGGAAAAAACAAAGTCAAAAAAGAAAGCATACCCAGACGGCTACTCGCGACGCCAGATGCGCCTTGGTGCAGGCCTGGATGGCGTCGCCCTCGGCTCGCAGCTTCGCCTGAACATCCAGAAGCGCCTGGTTCAGCGGGCCCGTGCCGCCTCCTCGCACCCACCCAACGGGCGCGGCACTCGTCGCCTCGGCGTCTGGGATGGCCGAGCTAGCGGCGCCGGTCTCCAGGGGGCGTGGCACCGAAGTCGCCTTCTCAAGGTGGCGACGCGTTGGCGAGGCGACTTGGAGGAGCAGCCTCGCCACGGACTCGTCCTCAGTCGGCGGCACCAGCGGGCCCGCCAGCTGTTTACCCTGCACGCTCCCGGATGGCGGCGGTGGCGGCACAGACGTGTCCTACATGGAGGCCTCGCTGCTCTCCCTCTCCATGACGGGGTTCTCACCGCCGGCCTCCTCAGTCTGCCCCGTGAACTCCGGGGGCGGTGGCACGGAGTTCAGCGGGACGACGAGCAACGCCGATTGGCGGTGCGCGGCCTCCTCGGCTTGTTGCCTTGCCGCAATGGCGGCTTCGGCCTCATCCAGTTTCCTCTGGGCGGAGGGCGCCGCCTTTTCGGCCTCCGCCTTCTCTAGATGGGCGGCCTCGTCCTCATCGCGCTTCTCCCGCGCGTTCCGCTCTGTCGGCTCCCGGAGGTCGGCGGCGGGGTCAATCCGCCGAGTAGTGGCAAACGTCTCTGCCGACCCCATGACGGAGGCGACGGCGACTCTCTCAAAAGTAAGGGGAGCCCTGAAGCGAGAAAGGCATGTAAATGATTTGGGTAAAATTCACTAGTAAAAGACAAGACAAAGGCGGAGGCACTTACGCAGAAACCAGTGGAGGCTTCTTCACTTCCTTACGGAAGCGGTTGGCCTTCGCGATCGCCTCTTCCCGCTTGGTCGCGGCGGTCGCCCCCTTGAACTTCTTCGACCGGCTGCCAAGCAAGCTCGGCCCGGCCCGGCGCCTCTTCGCGCCGCCTTGACCATCCAAGCCGGCGTAGGAACTCCCACCCGGCTGGCCAACCCTTGGTTGGCGGCGCGGGACGACTTCCCCCTCGGCGTCATCATCAGGCCAGTCGGCAAAGGTGGCCGATGGCCTGAAGCCTCCTCCTCCTCCTCCTCCTCCGCCTCCTTCGGAGTCAGCCTCCATCGCCGCCGCCCCCAAGTCAGGGTCGTCGACGTCGCTCTCCGCCCGGTCTGAGACGAACTAACAGGCCGGGCCCGAGGTACTGGCTAAGGGCTGGATGAGGGGGTTCTGACTCAAGAAAAAAAAAGATCAGAAGTCGAATTCGGCTGCAAAAGAAGATAGAAGAAAAAGAAAGACGACTTACAGCAGGCGAGGGGTTGGCGCGCGAGTACGGCTCCTTGCCGAACCGCCAATCCGCCATGAGACTGAAGTTCGTGATGTAGTTCACTGTGTCTGCCACCTCTACGTGGGGCATGTCCGTGGAGCATAGCCGACTCGGATCCCGGTGGCCGCTCATCAGACAGATCAGATGAGGTCGGCCTTGGAGCGGGAGGACTCGGCGCGCCACGAAGGCGGCCAGCAAGTCGGACCCGGTCAAACCCTTCGACTGCGTCAGCACTCGGAGTCGCGCGACGGCGGCGGCGCCAGTAGGAGTCAGCGTCTTGACTCGGTGGGACCAGCTAGGGAGCCTCCCAGCCCGAGCGCCGGCTTCGTAAGGCGGCAGATTGACCCAGTCGCCGTATGGAGTGACGTTCTTCACGTAAAAATATGACCGCTGCCACATCTTCACCGACTTGATCAGTGGAATGGTGGGGAATGGGTTGTCAGCCGTCGATCTCCGCATCGCGATGAAGGCACCACACTGGGCCGGCTCGTCGGCGACGTGCGTGCCGAGCTTGGACTGGAAGAATTCCCCCCACAGCTCGATGGTGGGGAGAACACCGAGGAAGCCTTCGCACGGGGTGGCGAAGGCAGCCAGCAGCACCACCGTGTTCGGAGTGAGGTGGTGCGGCTGGTATCCGTGGAACTCCAAGAAGGAGCGGAAGAAGCCGCTCGCCGGCAGCCCCAGGCCGCGCATGAGGTGCGAGCTAAATACGACCCGCTCGCCCTCCTCTGGCGCCGGCGATATTTCACTCTACAGCGTGGCACGGGCTCGCACTAGGTCTGCACCGGGGAGGTGACGCGTCCTGCGGAGGAACTCGATATGGTCGTCGTCCACCTCGGAGCCGTCCCACACGCCGGAGCGCACAACGGGAGGCGCGGCGGCAGAGGAAGAGCTCATCGCTGCGAGCGTGGCATGGTTCGGTGCGGCGGTAGCAAGAGGAAGAAGAAGCAAGAAGAAAGCAAGGGGAGTAGGGAAGATGGGCACGCGTGCTTCGCCGCCCCCTTCCTCCCGCCTACTTATAGGCTCATGGCTGAGAAGCCGATGGGGCGGGCGTGGGATTAACTATGCCCAGGCCCCCATGCCCCCCATGATTTACCACGCGAAGTAATTGCGTGCAGTTACGATGTGGGAAACCCAACCGTCCGCGCGGCCGCAACCAATCCGTTCGCGTGCCGAGGCACGGTAGTGGCGGGCCCCGCCTAAGGTCCTGTCCCATCACGCGCGTGGGTGGGCAGACTGACCCTGCCACATGGCGCCACGCGACGGACCCGCAATGGGCGGCTGCCCGGAAGCTTATCCGGCACGCTGCCTGGACCCCGCTGCGACATTCAAGCTCTCTAAGAGGCCAGACGGCTTTCTGCGAGTCTGATTCCAGCTAGTCGGCCTGGAGGAAGACGGCGGGCAAGGACCAGATTCCACCAGAAGGAAGAAACTGTTGAGACTCCTCGACATATCACGCTCGGCGTCTCACCAGTTTCAGGGACCACTGTCAGAGTAATGGGCCACGGGTAGGCTAACCCGAGCCCCAAAACCTTTCAAAACATCGGGGCAGACTGCGCCCCTCAAGACTCCGCGATAAGGAGCCGCCTCCTGGGAGTCGGCGGCAAGGCCGCCGACTGTCCCTCACTGCCGAGTCCCAGGGACGACTTCAAGATAAGCCGACTCCTGCCGACGGCTTCGAGATAAGCCTACTATGGGAGTCGGCCCGCAACTCCGACCGCCCCTGCCTTTGCCACGATGGACGGGGCGGGGTACGGTCACTGCGTGGCCGTCCCTGCCCCGCTTACGAAGGGCTGGCATGGCTACAGTGCGCCGTATCGCTAGAGATCTCCTTCGTGACGCGGCACTGTTGCCATGCCCGCCCTGACCTCAGCCCCCGTGGGCGGCGCACTGTGCCCACGACGGCTTACCTGTATGGCCCAGAGACGGTGGGACCCGCCCGTCAGCGGGGGTACAGAAGATGGCGTGAGCACCACAAAGCCGGACCCATGGGAGTTGGCCCCCTGGAGTCGGCCGGCCCCTCCCATGGGCCCCGCACGCCATTAACCAAACAAGACGGGGAATGGCGACAGTGATCGTCTGCCAGGCGGCGGCACTGTTGCCACGACCCCATGACCAAGCACGCGTTATTGGAAGCACGGCTATAGTATCAGGCCTGTCGGCGGGGCCCGCCAGTCGGCGGGCCCCAGCAGTCGGCAGAGAAGACAGACGGCTGGGACCCGCGCCTAGCCGGATTACCATTTTATCCCTGGGGGGCAGGCCCATATAAGCCCTCCGGGGCACCCATGCATGGGGGATCGCTCCTATTAGACTAGACCAGATCATATAGGAAGGAGGGAGCTAGCCTCACCTTCTCCTACCTCCAGAAAATGGCTCAAGGAGCAACCTTGTACTCACTTTGCCATAGTGATCATGCGGGGACCCCGCAGAGCAGCAGTAGGGGTGTTATCTCCACAGAGAGCCCTGAAGCTGGGTAAGATTCGCCGGCGTGCATGCCTTCGCCTCATCCCGTTTCCAGGCACCAGCGACGTTCTGCTCGCCCCCACCATGATAAGCCATCCTTTGGCATATGTCGCATCCAACCCCCGACAAATTCATAGCCAGATCTTGAGAAATGATTTTGAATGTCCTACACATATGTTTGTTTCACCTTTTTATAAATTGATTTTCCTAGGCAACTTTAACAAATAGCCGCCATGTTATTATCACAAACGGTCGTATTAGTCCAACTGTGGGCGTTGAACTAACCATTTACTAGGCATAACTAAGGATTGGTCCACATGATGCACTCTTTTAATTATTGCTATTCACATTTCCTTGCAACTCCACCATCACAAATCACTACACCATTATGCCTTTTAGCACTTAGGGGATGGCTTTGTCATTTATCAACAAAACAAGTAGGGTATAAATACACATGCACATTCAGTTTCTTAAAAAATTAACCAATGCATTTAAAAAAATCAAAGTGGAAGTAAGAGTTCATAGGGGGGATAGAAATCTCTCTGCATTAGTGCATGCCCAAATTTTGTTTCCAAATAAAATACACATATGTAATCAAATCCACAATAACACATCTAGGCAAATATCCATAATTAAACAAAATAGTTTATTCCACATAGGTTAAAAACATGCATGATGTACTGTACACACTACCAGGTATTTTACAACACATGGAAATGTAGCCACATATACACCGTCGGGTGGTGCATACACAAGGCATTACACATACACACAATACTAGCACAAGAGAAGCAAGCCAAGCAAGACAATGCTTACAAACTCTCTTGCGATCATGCTAAAAAATAAAATGAGCTACAAACCAATACAGATGTTGGTATATATCAACTGATCTTCCGGTGGATGATTATTTTATGCATGCACACATGTATATGTTCTCGCGGGCATATGATCATCAGTAGTTCCACATGCCATCCATTCCCATGTTCATCGATGAGATCTCGTCGGAGGTTGTTGTGCCACCATTACCCTGGTTGTTGTTGCTCAACCAGATCACAGCATCCTCATGAGACACTATGGATGATGAAAAGCTCCCAGGATCGACCCCAACCATGAAGCCCTGGTCTACACTCATCTCCATCATGTGCTGTTGCTGGTGTTGGTTGTAGAATGACATCGATGACTATGGCAAGGCCATCATTTGTTGGTAGTGGTTCCCAAAGTAGTGGTTGTTCATCACTGGAAGCACCGCACTGCCCATCACAAATGATCCGGCCTCAAAGGTATGCGGCTGGTCCAAAGAAGTTGTAGGCAACAGAGGCGACGATGCCAGTGACGATAACATGTCGTAGTCCATGAGAGGATCCAATGTAGTAGATTCGAGGAAGCCCTGTTGTTGTTCTCCCCCCATGGACACGGGAATGGACATGTCATATGATGGCATCATCACCTTCTTCAGTCCAGTGCTCTTAAGGAAGATTCTACAAATCACATACTCCCCCTACCAACACAGATAAACTAAATTAGTGCAAATCAACAATGGTTAGTAGCTAGATATGCATATACAGGCATATTCATGAGTCATGAGCACTAAGAGTTAAGGTTTAAAAATACCTTGGAAGATGCGTTAATGGTGGTGGCTTTGACGATGTCAGTGGGCAAGTTGGGTGTGGGTTGCTTGCCGCTCTCGAGTCTGTACTCGTGCATGATCCAGTTTGTCTTCTCCCCCTTGGGGGCCCTTCCCTTGTAGAAGACGAGCGTCTTCTTCATGCCAATGATACTCATGGTCGGTGGGTGGACTATCTCCTTGTCCTTTCCTGTGGCTTTCCAATAGCCGGCCTTCGTGGCCCGGTTGGTCCGTATCCCGGTGGAGTACTTGAGATCCTTCTGGGAGAAGAAGTATCGCCCCTTATCACCCATGCTTACCTTCTTTAGGAGATCCCATGGCTCACATTTGTTCAAGTCCACCTCCCCGACCACCATGGTGTTGAAGACTTTCTTCAACACCTTGGGGACCAGGTAGAAGGTGATGATCTCCATGTCCGTCGGTTGAAACCTGAACCCTGGTGGTAGATTCAGTAGTTTTTGTTGCTCTTGAACTTGAAGGTGGTCTGCCATGGCAGAGGCTCTTTGGGAAATGGGTGCTGGGGTGGAACAAATATTAGGGGCAATGATGGATATGTGTGTATCTATGGAAGGAATTCAATGATATCTAGGGATATGAGAGGGAGGTGCATAAATAGTAGCTAATGCGTGTACTGGCAAGACACTTGCGGGAGAAGCCTTGGTGTTTTCCAGGCTTTGCTTATTTTGTTCTTACTAGCAGCAGATGGATGGACGTGAGCTAGCTAGCTAGATAGAGATAGCTGGCTATCCTTTACAACTGTGTGCTTCTTATCTTCTGTGGGCGGTATGCCCAGGTGGTGACAGGTGCTAGGTTTCACGAGACTCTCCAAGCCATGCCATGCCAAACTAAACACTTTTGGTTTGTTCCCATTCTTGTTAATGTATCCATATGCGCTGATCATGCTATGCTCGGCTCTATTGCTAACGTTTGGCTTTGCGATGCAAAACAAACATAGGTTGTTTTCTATGTATCATGTGTATGCTTCCACTGTCTGCATTCATATTTATATACAAGAAGGTGAATTCGGTTGGTTTACATATTCCATCCTATGCATTCATATACTATATATAGCCTCAGTTGCTTAGACTTACCCACTTTACCATGTGTCATGTACCAGTGTAGCTGGCATAGATTGTCTATATTCTCTCTATATATTTTAATATTATTTTGTAACTACCATTTCAATAGTAATTCAAACACTTTATAATTGCAATGGTTGTAATCCTAATGTCCACTTTTCAAATGGCTATATTTCGGGCACTCGTGCCAAGACACCTAAGCTCTAATGTGGAGAAAACTCTCATATCCTACCATCTACAAACAATTGACACATGCATCATTTATCATCAACAAAGATAAATACTACCTCCCTTTCAAAATAATTAAAGTTTTGAGTTTATTGCAAGTGAAACTTGTTTAAGTTTGACCAAGTTTATAGAAAAATATATTAACATCTAGAAGACCAAGTTAGTCTCATGAGATATTTTATGAAATATAGTCATACTAAGTATTCGGTGTTGTAGATCTTAGCACATTTTTCTATAGATTTGGTCAAAATGACTTATAACAAACCTAAACTTCAAGGCCCCGATTGGTTGCAGAGTATTTTTGTAGTATTGTTGCAAGACCATGGTTTCTAGAAAAACAGTAGTCTAAAATGTTTTGAGGTGTTTGGATAAAAGAAATATCACAACCTTACAAACTATGGTTTTACCAAAACTCTAGGCCTAGTTTGGCAACATTTTTCTTTCTCAAAACCGTAGTAATCTAAACCCGTAGTATTCAATTACCTACACTACAAAAAAATACACTTCGTGATGATACGTGTTTGTCACAGTAGGTCGCGTTTTCTGTCATGCATGTACATCCATGACAAATTTATGACAGAATCAAGATAGTCATACCTGTACTGTCGTAGAAGTGTTCCATGACATTACCAAAATTATCATCACGGAAGTGTCCACTTCCATGACGATAAATCGCGCGTCACAGAAGTGCTTTCGTCAAGGGTGACCGACATGTGGCATCCACCCTAACGGAACACCGTTAAGCTATCGGGTCGGGTTTTGGATCCGATAACCCGTTAACAGCCCCGACCAATGGGGATTTTCCACGTGTAAAATCATCATTGGCTGGAGGAAACACGTGTCGGCTCATCGCTGGGACAGATGCCATCCACTCATTGGATAGAAGGCGCCTATGATACATCGACACGTGGCACGACCCAACAGAGGCCCATTCCTGTGAAAAGGCCGGCCTGTTTGACTTGGTCAAAAGGTAGCGGGGCGGCCCATGGAAAGCCTATTAACGGCCTGTTCGCATATAGCCCATTTACAGCCCGCGAACCCAAGGCCCATTACCCCTATTTGAATTAGGCCTAGTAGCGTCATCTGGGCCATCCAATATGATTCCAGCCCGTTTTCACTTCTGGCCCATGTATGGCCCATGGCGTCTTTCAGCCCATATGAGGCCCTACGTAACTCTTGGCCTATTAACGGCCCGTGGTGAAACTGGCCCGTAATCAACAGTGTATCACTTTACACCCATTAACGGCCCGTGGTGAAACTGACCCATAAAGAACAGTGTATCACTTTATACCCATTAACGACCCGTTATTCTGGTGGGCCGTTTCCAGCCCATGTTATCTTTCGGCCTTCTCAGAGCCCATTTATTCTTGGGCTCATTTCCAGCATTCGTTTACTTACGGCCCGTTACTGTCATTTTCTGCTTGTGGGCCAAATTCAGCCCGTGGTTACAGTCGGCCTGTTTGTGGTCCGTTAATACATTGGGCCGTTTTCATAGCATCATCAAATACGACCTATTAACGATGGCCTGTTATGGTCGGCCCATGGACGGACGATTCCAACTCTAGCCCATTTATGGCCTGAATGCGGTCTGTTTGGCCCATGTTTGGCCAATCGATCATACGGCCCGTATAAGGCCCATTGATGATACGACCCATAGAAGGCCCATTGTTTCTACAGCCCGTAGAAGGCCCACTATTTCTACGGCCCGTAGAAGGCCCACTACTTCTACGGCCCGTAGAAGGCCCACTACTTATATGGCTCGTAGAAGGCCCACTTTTTCTACGGCCCGTAGGAGGCGCAGTGTCACTACAGTAAATATTAGCCCATGGTTATTATGGCCTAGTTTTAAAAAATAGGTTATTGCAGCCACTAGCAAACCGCAGAAAAAGAACTGCACTGACCACAAGCAAACAAATAAACAATACAACAAGGAAATAAATAAGCAAGCAACTTACACTAGGCTATCACTGCTATTACACATATTACATCCACTGGGCATCAAAGTTCACCACCAGTGCAAATATAGGGAACACAGCAGCATATAAATGCCGCAGCAAAACAAGTCTAGAACTGAAACCACTTCAGAAGAGCTCAAGAAACAATATCCTGGGTACCCATAATGCTGGCAAGATGCTTAGCAAGCTTATTAACTTTCTCTTGTTTGGCGCTTAAGTCCTCCAGCGCTTGTTGTTGCACTAGAAAGTATGCATCTGAATTCTGCAGGGACTTCCTCAGTCCTTCGGCTTCCTGTCGCATAACATCTGATCGATGTCTTTCAACTTGAAGTTGAGACTCAAGAAGCTGAACTGATTCATGCAAAGAGTTCGAAGAGCTGGTGCCAGCAGTGGTAGCCAGTAACTCGAACACTACATCAAGACAGGACTTTGGGGTTGTCTCAGTGTCTTCAATATAATTTTTATCAGCTTTCTTGGAGACCAACAAGGCTGTCTCACTATCTTGAACCTTATCTGCATTACTTCCTTTACCATTGCATAACATGGTACTCTTCTCCAATATTTTATCTGTGTTCTAAAAGAGAAACAAACAAACACATCTCAGGTTTACAATGTAGTATATGAAACTCATTTTGGTAAACCAGTTCAGTAGTAAGGTGGACAGGATAACAGCATGAAACAAAAATATATCTATGTAGTATGGTCACTGTATGGTCTATATCATTCTAGTTTATGTTGCCAAATCAAGATAGATACAATTCGAATCATATCTATTTAAGACAAAGCAGCATAGACAGAATATAAGTGTGGGAAACTACACAGCAATAACAACACTTGTAATGTGCATGGCATGAGAACATAACTCTTTACTCAATTGAAACTGAAATCAACATAGAGCAAGTTACAACAGCAAACAGCCAAACACGTTGAAGAAACAGGTTTAAAACATACCTGTTGTGCCATTGGAGTTTCAATTGCATCCTTGAAATTTGAAATTAGTTGGTATCAGTAAATACAGTGATGCAAGAGCAAAGTAGTATTAACCATAGCTACAGAACCTCACCTGAGAACAATTCTTCTTCTGCTTTAAGCGTTGACTTCGGGTTCGCAGTGGTGGTCCTCGTGATTTGGGCACTGTAGTTGCCTTACTAACTGCTTATGTTTGGGTGCTCTGTGGTGGAGACGGTGCTGTGTCAACGGGAACTGGGTGTCTATCTGCTGGGGTTGGGGTTAGAAGGGGTGTAGCTGGTTCTCTGTCCAACAGGGTAGGGGTACAATCTGCATGAGTGTGGGTTATGTGTGGTGGGGCTGGTTCTTGGGCAAGTACAACTATGGTTCTATCTGCATCGGCAGGTAGCACGATCTTTTCTGAAGACCGTGTTTTTACTCCCACAGATACTGCCATCACTCCCTCCAATTGAAATGGCTGATAAACAAGAAAAGTAATTGAATGTACATACATTGTAAGATAGACAGGCGCAATGGATAGTAGGGAAGAAAACAGGGCATGAAATAATTCACATTTATGTTGTCTAAGCAAACAAAATAGCAGGACATAATTTCACATATATGATGGCTAATTAAATAGGATAGCATGACACAATTTCACATGTATGATGGCTAACTAAACAGGATAGAATGACATACTTCAAAATATGATCACTATGTAAACAGGATGACATGATATAACTATATGATGTGTCTATTAAAGTGGTTGGCATGCCATAAATCACAAACATGCCGTCGATGGAAACATGATGGCATGATATAATTCACGGATAGAATGACATAATTTAAAATATGATGACTATGTAAACATGATGAGATGATATAACTATATTATGTCTTTAGAAACTGGGTTGGCATGCCATAATTCAGATACATGCTGTCTATGTAAACATCATGGCATGACATAATTGAAATATATGATTTATATATGAAGGAGGTGAGCAGAGGGCAATCGCATATATGATGTGTCAACTAAGGAGATGGCATTCAATATTGTGTATATGATGTAAAAACTAAGCATTGCAATACAACATATGCATTATATGAGTAATATAACCCTGCCAAGTTTGAGCATACACCTCAGGGGGATAATAGGACTGGTCATCTGCCTCTGAATCCTCCTCTGAAGAGCTATCTGTAACCAGCAAGATATCTACTTCAGCAGGTAGCATTGTCTGCTCTAAAGACCTTGTTTTCACTCCAGATTTCTCCATCACCAATTCAAATGGCTGATGCACAGGAAGAGCAGTTGAATATACAAATATTGTCGACAAAAGCAATCACAAATACAAAAAAAGGACAGCATGGTATAATTCATATATATGCCGCTTGCCTAAACAACATGGCATTGCATAATTCACATACATAATGCCTTGCAACAAGATAACATTGCATAATTCACATATATAATGTCTTGCAACAAGATGGCATTGCATAATTCATATATATGGTAATTAGACACTAAACAGGTGGCATTCACACAAAGCATGTCTAAACTAAGCAAATGACATAGCAATGCAAGATACCATACGCACGATATGAGTAACATAACCCTGCCAAGTTAGGGCATGCACCTCGGTGGGGGGGGGGATATGACTGGTCATCTGTCTATGAATCCTCCACTGAGGAGCTATCAGTAACCAGCAAGACATGCGCTTCGTCAGATAGCATTGTCTGCTCTGTAGACCTTGTTTCCACTCCAGATTTTTCCATGATCGTGCCGAATGGCTGATGCACAGGAAGAGTAATTGAATGTACTAAAATTGTTGACAAATTTAACATGTAATAAAAAAATGATGGCATGATATAATTCACATATAAGATGACTGGCTAACCAGGGTGGCATTGCAAAATTCACATATATGATGCCTGGCTAGACAAGATGGCATTGCATGATTCACATATACGATAAAGAAACTAAACAGATGGCATTGACACAAAGCATGTCTAAACTAAGCAAATGACATCTTTAATGTATACAGTAAGCAATGCAAGGCACCATATGCATGATATTACCAACATCAGCATGCCAAGTTAGAGCGAAGACCTCATGGGGTAAATAGGAGTGGTCTTCTCCTTCTGAATCCCCCTCAGAACAGTTATCTTCCTCTTGATTACGGTCCGAAATGGGTGGAGGGGGCTGCCTTTGCGCCCACCATGGAACGACGTCTGCATGAAATTTTATTGCCACGCAAGGCTCGTCTCTTTTGCTCTACATGATCAGTTCCATTGTGTACAATAACTGGCATGCATAGGAATAAAACATAGTGAGATTATGTAAGGAGTGCATGCACAACTCCACAGTGATGGTAGCAAACTATGGATAGACCCAAAACCAATGATAGCAGGCAGATAATAACTTTAGTTAAAAAATATAGATAATGGCTCCTTTAATGTTTGTTTGCACCCAACATGAAACTCATAGTAGACACTGGAGATTAACCAGATAGTAGACATATAGTACTGATTGCTGCCCCAATATGTACCCCACAACCATTTAAAAACTCAAGTTTCAGCATTAGTTTGGACCTGACTCAGAGTCTAATAGGTGAACACGAAGATAATGTAGCATGTCATCATATTAAGCGACACATAACGTAAGCAGACACGGAAGAGTGCGACCTCTCTTGCGGACCCATGTAGTTCTCAAGGTCATCTGCTCAGTTGATGATGGTAATGCAGTTGTCGTGGCTACCGGCGGCGGGGAAGAAGATCTGAGGCGGCGAAAGACAGTCTGGAGAGCGGATCCCTGCTGTGGTGAACCCTTCCGTCGTTGGAGCAGCTGAGCTAGGGTGGAACACAGCGCCACAGGAGCAGGACAAACCACACAAGGTTTTCTCTGACACATATCTGTAACAGAAGTAATTGAGTAAGGGCATGTTTGAATTTGAGGATTCTAACAATGCAGGGATAGGAAATAAACAGGAATAGGATAGGAATGCATGTGCAAAACAGAGAATAAAAAAAAACAGGATTTTTGCCAATCTGGGTGCAAAAAAGCATGGTGAGATTAAGTAAAACCACAAGAAAATGTACGGTTATAATGCTACTATGCTACTATATCTTAGTATTGTGCTTCATGAATAGGAGTATGAAAAGGAGGAGAACTGGAAATTAGAATTCCTAAGATTTTTCTTTCAAGGAGACACTAAAGGAACAAATCCTACAATTTTTCTTTCCTCCATTCCTTTGCACCAAATTCATGAAAAGTAGTACCATAGGAAACTTTCCAATTCCTATGTTTTTCATTCAATTTTCCTTTCAAGCACTGGCGATTCTAGTAGGCAGGCTTGAGCAAGGAAAATCCTACACTAAAAAAATGTTTTTGTGCTACTTCTATTACTTTGGACCCAGGCCACTGCCATACTAGCTCAACTCCCAGGCCCATCGCCAAATGCACAGCTCAAACGCACAGAGATAAATAATGATGGCGTTCAAGAGAGTCCATCACGGATAGCTAAGTTGCCTGGTACCTCACTGCTTTTCATATAGTAGGATAAAATAATCGTATTTCCTATTACTACAAGTGCTCAGTGGACAATATATATAACATGTAGAGTAAAAAAGAGATGCAACAAGTGTACAACCTCTTTGGCGAAGCCATGTCGATCTCAGCGTGATTGGGTTGGCCAGTGAGGATGCTTCGGCTGACTTGGCTGTCGGAGGAGGGGAAGAAGATCTTAGGCGTCTGGAGATGGAGCCCGAGGTACTGCTCCGCTGTGATGGAGGGTTTCATCGTTGGAGCAGCTCCGGTGAGTTGTACGACGTCGAGGCTGAAGCAGGACAAGAGAGACAACGAACAATGTTAACCTGAGTGGAATTCTAATAGCATCTCCAATACATGATGTAATATACATAACCACAAAGTGCTAGATGTAAAACACATCAGCCGCTCATCTCTGAACTTAACTGTCGAAACTGAACTTAACAGTCGAAACTGAATTTTGCTGTCGAAACTGAACGCACTAGCAAGGTAAGGCTACACGTCGGTTGACTGACTTTTTCATCTCTGGTCAGTCGATTTTGCAGCCGTTGGATACGAAATCAAGGGCCTGCGGTTCATCTTCAACCTCCACCGCACTGAGCCGCCAGCCACCACCGGCCAAACAGCAGCCCCCCGCCACCCGCGGACGGCGGTGCGCCACCCGGCCCGCCCCGAAAACCCTCCCCACCGTCGGCCCGCCGCCGCCCCGGCCATCCCTCTAGGCCCCTCCGTGCCGAGCTTTTTCTCCGGTGATCCCCACGCCACCGCCCCGCCACCGCCGGCGACCACCGCCCCCATCCTGAACCCTAAGATAGATAGTGGGGTACCTCTCCGATGAGCCCCTTTCCCCGTTGCGGCTGGTTC
>NC_041393.1:117738726-117780574 GCF_002162155.2 Triticum dicoccoides | reverse complement strand
ACCACCCCCTGAAAATCGACTGACCCAAAAGTCGATTTAGTCGGCTGAAGTGTAGCTAAATCGGAGCAGCATCGCAAGAAAGAGCAAGAGCAAGAGCAGCAGCGCGAGCAAGAGCAATAGCAAGAGCAGACCAGGCAGGGGACCGAGAGCAAGAGCAGAGCAGTAGCTCCTACTGATGTGGACTTCGCCGCCGAGGGAGCGACGTCGTGGAGGAAGTGGCCGGCAATGCCGCCGTGGATGGATCTGCGCCGTGTCAGCTCGGGACCGAGCGCTGGCAGCACCGTGAGATCGAATCAAGAAGAAAATGCGGCGATTGGTGTACAACCTCTTTGGTGGCGCCGATTAGGCTGCAGCTTCATGATACGTCTCCAACATATCTACTTTTTCAAACACTTTTGCCCTTATTTTGGACTCTAACTTGCATGATTTGAATGAAACTAACCCGGACTGACGCTGTTTTCAGCAGAACTACCATGATGTTGTTTTATGTGTAGAAAAGAAAAGTTCTCGGAATGTTCTAGAAATCCACAGAGGCACTTTTTGGAATTGATAAGAATTTTTGGCAAAAGATTAATACCAGGGGGCCCACAGCCTGTCCACGAGACAAGGGGGCGCGCCCCCCTAGGGCGCGGCCTCCTATCTCGTGGGCCCCCTGGACCTCCACCGACCTCAACTCCAACTCCATATATTCTGTCTCGGGGAGAAAAAAATTAGAGAGAAAGTTTCATAGCGTTTTACGACACGGAGCCGCCGCCAAGCCCTAATCTCTCTCGGGAGGGCTGATCTGGAGTCCGTTCGGGGCTCCGGAGAGGGGGATTCGTCGCTGTCGTCATCACCAACCATTCTCCATCACCAATTTCATGATGCTCACCGCCGTGCGTGAGTAATTCCATCGTAGGCTTGCTGGATGGTGATGGGTTGGATGAGATTTACCATGTAATCAAGTTAGTTTTGTTAGGGTTTGATCCCTAGTATCCACTATGTTCTGAGATTGATGTTGCTATGACTTTGCTATGCTTAATGCTTGTCACTAGGGCCCGAGTGCCATGATTTCAGATCTGAACCTATTATGTTTTCATGAATATATGTGTGTTCTTGATCCTATCTTGCAAGTCTATAGTCACCTATTATGTGTTATGATCCGACAACCCCGAAGTGACAATAATCGGGATACTTCTCGGTGATGACCGTAGTTTGAGGAGTTCATGTATTCACTATGTGTTAATGCTTTGGTCCGGTTCTCTATTAAAAGGAGGCCTTAATATCCCTTAGTTTCCGTAAGGACCCCGCTGCAATGGGAGGGTAGGACAAAAGATGTCATGCAAGTTCTTTTCCATAAGCACGTATGACTATTTACAGAATACATGCCTACATTACATTGATTAATTGGAGCTAGTTCTATATCACCCTATGTTATCACTATTGCATGAGGAATCACATCCGACATAATTATCCATCACTGATCCATTGCCTACGAGCTTTTCACATATATTGTTCTCCGCTTATTTACTTTTCCGTTGCTACTATTACAACTAATACAAAAACCCAAAAACATTTATCTTTACTGTTGCTACTGTTACCATTATTATCATACCACTTTTGCTACTAAACACTTTGCTGCAGATACTAAGTTATCCAGGTGTGGTTGAATTGAGAACTCAACTGCTAATACTCAAGAATATTCTTTGGCTCCCCTTGTGTTGAATCAATAAATTTGGGTTGAATACCCTACCCTCGAAAGCTGTTGCGATCCCCTAAACTTGTGGGTTATCAAGACTAATTTCTGGCGCCATTGCCGGGGAACAGAGCTCTATTCTCTGAGTCACTTGGGATTTATATCTGTTGATCATTATGAAGAACTTGAAAGACGCTAAGACCAAGATTTTTCCCTCAACTACGAGGGGAGGTAAGGAACTGCCATCTAGCTCTGCACTAGATTCTCCTTCCGTTATTAGTAGGCTTGCGACACCTAAACTTGCTACTGCTATGAATTCTGATATGTCGTATGTTGATGATGCCACTTCTGCTATGCATGATGAAACTACTTCTGTGCGTGATACTACTTTGCCATTAGGTGAAGTTCTTGATGAACAACTTGCTAGAGTTAGGGGGAATGAAAATATTGAAGATGCTATTGATGATAGAGATGATGAACGTTCCCCCAATGATTATGTATTGCTTGTTGTTCCTAAGGTTTATGTTATGAATGAAGAAGCTGCTATGGAAATTCTTGCTTGCAATGATAGATCTGATCTTAAGAAATTATTAGCTAAATGGAAGCAGCAGTCTCTTAATGCTAGAATGAAACCCGATCCTTCTTTTGCTACTTCACCTATCTGTGTTACTAATAAGGATTATGAATTTTCTGTTGATCCTGATATTATTACTTTAGTTGAATCTGATTCTTTTTATGGCCTTGAAACTGAAACTATTGTGGCACATCTTACCAAGTTGAATGATATTGCTACCCTATTTACTCATGATGAGAAGTCTCGCTATTTATATATCCTTAAAATATTTCCGTTCTCATTAAAGGGTGATGCTAAGACTTGGTATAATTCTCTTGCTCCTGGTTGTGTGCGTAGTCCCCAGGATATGATTTATTACTTCTCTGCTAAATATTTCCCTGCTCATAAGAAACAAGCTGCCTTGCGGGAAAAATATAATTTTGTGCAAATCAAAGAAGAGAGTCTCCCACAAGCTTGGGGGAGGCTTCTCCGGTTACTTAATGCTTTGCCTGATCACCCTCTTAAGAAAAAAATGAAATACTTGATATCTTTTATAATGGACTAACCGATGCTTCCAAGGACCACTTGGATAGTTGTGCTGGTTGTATTTTCAGGGAAAGAACAGTCGACGAAGCTGAAATATTATTGAATAATATGTTGACTAATGAAAATAATTGGACTCTTCCTGAGCCAGTTCCTGAAGTATTTTCTGAACCAATTGAGCCAACTCCTGAGCTAATTCCTAAACCCACTCCGAAGAAGAGAGGTGTTTTATTTCTCAGTCCTGAAGATATGCAAGAGGCAAATAAATCAATGAAAGAAAAAGGTATTAAAGCTGAAGATGTTAAGAATTTACCACCCATTGAAGAAATACATGGTCTTAATTTACCGCCTGAAGAACCACATTGTCTTGATAACCCGACACAGGTAGTAAAGGTAAATTCTCTCTATAGATATGATAAAGTTGAAATACCCTCTACTAAATTTCATAGCCCATGCTTAGATGAATTTGATGACTTTATGGCTAGACAAGAAAGTTTTAATGCTTATGTTGGTAGAGAGTTAAAGAATAATGCTTTTAAGATAGGACGCGTAGGTGATAATCTGGCTAGAGTTAAAGATGAACTTCACCGCGTTAGCAAATATGCTTCTATGGTTGCTACTCAAGCTGAGCAAGTACTCAAAGCTCAAAATGATTTGCTTGATGAATTGAATAATAAGAATGATTTTGCTGTTAGAGTGGCTACTAGAACTGGTAGAATGACTCGGGAACCTTTGTATCCTGAAGGCCACCCTAAGAGAATCGAGCAAGATTCTCAGAGAAATAATTTAGAGGCACCTAGTTCTTCTAAAAAGAAGAAGAAGAAAAACGATAGAACGTTGCATGCTTCTAGTGAACCTACTATAGACACACCTAAGAATCCCAATGATATTTCTATTTCTGATGCTGAAACACAATCAGGTGATGAACATGAACCTAGTGATAATGTTAATGATAATGTTCATGTTGATACTCAACCTAGCAAAAACAATGATGTAGAGATTGAACCTGTTGTTGATCTTGATAACCCACAATCAAAGAATCAACGTTATGATAAGAGAGACTTTGTTGCTAGGAAGCACGGTAAAGAAAGAAAACCATGGGTTCAGAAACCCATGCCCTTTCCTCCTAAACCATCCAAGTCAAAGGACGATGAGGATTTTGAGTGCTTTGCTGAAATGATTAGACCTATTTTCTTACGTATGCGCTTAACTGATATGCTTAAAGTAAATCCTTATGCTAAGTATATGAAGGATATTATTACAAATAAAAGAAAGATACCGGAAGCTGAAATTTCCACCATGCTTGCTAATTACACTTTTAAGGGTGGAATACCAAAGAAACTTGGAGATCCGGGTGTTTGAACTATACCATGCTCCATTAAAAGAAATTATGTCAGAACTGCTTTATGTGATCTTGGAGCCGGTGTTAGTGTTATGCCTCTCTCTTTATATCATAGACTTGAATTGAATAAGTTGACACCTACTGAAATATCTTTGCAAATGGCTGATAAATCAACTGCTATACCTGTCGGTGTTTGTGAGGATGTGCTTGTTGTGGTTGCAAATGTAACTATCTTAACGGACTTTGTTATTCTTGATATTCCCGAGGATGATAGTATGTCTATTATCCTTGGTAGACCTTTCCTTAATACTGCAGGGGCTGTTATTGATTGCAACAGAGGCAATGTCACTTTTCATGTTAATGGTAATGAGCATACGGTACACTTTCCGAGGAAACAATCTCAAGTTCATAGCATCAATTCTATTGAAAAAGTTCCAACTATCATTTTTGGAGGTTTTGAATTTCCTCTTCCTACTGTCAAGAAAAAATATGATATTCTTATTGTTGGGGATTTTCATATCCCCGTTGAGGTAACTTAGTGTTATTCGAAATTTCTCCGGTTCTGTGTTATTCGGAATGAGTTTGTTAACAAGACTTGATCAACCTTGTTAGCGAGTTCATTTTGATGATCACAAGATGGATGAAACTAGAAGGCACAACCTTCTGTACCCTCCTTTTACTTTATGTTATTTAGAATAAATAAAGCAAAAATAGTATTATCCGTCTATTTCCTAAATTATCTGTGCAATAAAAAAAATAGTCCAAAAATAAAAGTGCTCCAAATTCCCTGCAAATTTAGTATGATTTTTTCTGGAATATTTGAGGATTTTAGGCACTGAAAACACTGCAGGAGGGGCAAGCACCAGGCCACGAGAGAGGAGGGCGCGCACCCCTGTAGGGCGCGCCCCCCTATCTCGTGGGCCCCTGGTGGCTCCCCTCCACTTATGTCAGCACCCACACACTCCATCTTCTACCCAAAAAAATCCCCATCCAGCTCAAGCACGAGTTCTAGCTCGTTTTGCTGTGGTTTTTGATCTCTTAGCTCAAAGCTCCATTCACAAAACTGCTTTGGGAGATTGTTTCTTGGTATGTGACTCCTCCATTGGTCCAATTAGTTTTTGTTCTAATGCTTTATTCGTTGCAAATTTTTACTACTTAGGTGACCATGTTCTTGAGCTTGCATGTTAAATTTTTGAGGTCCCAAGCACTTCCAATGCATGATATAGGCTCTAGGAACTTGTAGGAGTAGTTGCTATCAATCTTGTTTAGTTTTATTTACTTTTATTTTAAAGTTACTAAAATTTCAGTAATTTTTCAGAAAATGTTAAGGAGGCTTTTGAAAGGCTCTTCTAGCCAAAGCTCTCAGGAAAAACAAGCCAAAGAGAAGGAAAAAGCCAAGTACAATCTTCCTCGCTTAGCGGAAGTACAGTCGTGTGAATGGCCATGTGAGGATTTCTTGAAAGAATCCGGAATTCATGAAGAATTTTATGCTTTAATCAAGACCGCAGGCCTCACCAGTTTCATCAACGACAGAATCGATCAGTATCTCTTACTTACAAATACTTTCGTGCAAAACTTTTACTATTATCCTAAGAAGTCACCGCCTACAGTATCTTTCATTTATATGATGAGTTCAAAGAAATGTCTTTAAGTAATTTTTGCGCGGTGTGTAGGATACCTTATGAGGGAGAATTAGATGAACCCCATCGTGAAGATGTGGGTGGCTTTGTTAATACTATTGCCGTAGAGGAGCCAAAGAAGGGCTCCGAGGCGAAGGTCTCTAGCATACACTTTCCTGTTTCACGCTATTTTGCCATATTTGCTAGTAGATGCTTGATTGGTCGTGGAAATAGGGGGAATTTGAGTGTTCCTGATATTATCATTCTTCAACATGCTTTGCTTGGGGACAATACTTTTAATATGGGTGCCGTCATTGCTAAACGACTAGCCCTGAATCGTACAAAAGGTCCCATATTTGGAGGTATCTATGCTGCACGTCTTGCTAAACATTTTCAGATACCCATTATGCATCTTGAGGAGGAGGAGATAAAATTGCCTCCTCACATTTTAGATTACAAGAGCATGGCAGCACACAAGTTTATTGTTGACAACGAAGAAAAGATGCTTTTGTATAAACTTAGATTCAATAAGAAACACATTGAGATTATTATTTTGCCCGCGCCTCTGTTTTTTGGTTTGCTTGCAGAAAATTTTCTTGTCACACCGGAAGCGGTGAACAATCATCAAGATCAAGCTTTTACTCCAGAATCTGAACCTGAGCCGGAACCTGAACTGGACCCTTATCGTGCATCATCTGTCCAGTGGGATCCAGAGATGACCGGCTAGTATTATACTGATTATACCTCTCATTACACCGGAGAGAGTAGCGGCGGTCCTTGGTATTAAACCAACTTAGGCCAAAAGCCTAAGCTTGGGGGAGTACGTATTTCTCACCGACTTTACATTCATGTTCACACACTAGTCGTCGGTGCTCATACTCTTTCATTGTATTATCCATGCTAGTTTAAATTTCTTTTTCTAGTTTTCTTCTTGTGTGTTTGAAAAACCTTGAGAAAAACCAAAAAAATTAGTTAGTTCAATTTCCTTGCTTGTAGTAGAGTTAAAATGAAAACCCAAAAAGATATCTAGTTCTTCTTTTACTTGTTGGGAGCTTTCCCGTGTAAATAGTTTTCTTTTCTTTTCTTTCCTTTGGGGGTCGAGAAGACCATATTGAAAATGTTTAGTGGCTCCCATATGCATGATTGTTTATTTAATTTAGAGCCCATATTACTTGTCTTCTCTCTTGAGTTGAATGCTTGCAGATTCCAGCTTAGTCCAATGCACGTGCACTCTTATTATTATACACATCATTCGGTCGTGCGAGTGAAAGGCAATAATGACGATATATGATGGACTTATTGGGATGAGAAAAGCTGGTATGAACTCGACCTCTCTTGTTTTTGTAAATATGATGATTCATCATTCCTGAATCAGCTATTATGAAGTAAACATATTTGCAATGACATTTAGATATTATAGTTACTTGTGCCATGCTTGATTAGCTATGAGTTATAATGGTTTACCTTGTGTGCCAACATGCTATTAGAATGCTTATGATGTGATATGATGGGATGGTATCCTCCTTTAAATGAATTGAGTGACTCGACTTGGCACATGTTCACGCATGTAGTTGAAACAAATCAACATAGCCTTCACGATATTTATGTTCATGGTGGATTATATCCTACTCATGCTTGTATTTGGTGTGAATTAATTTTAATGCATGTTTATGACTGTTGTCGCTCTCTCATATGGTCGCTTCCCAGTCTTTTGCTAGCCTTCACCTGTACTAAGTGGGAATACTTCTTGCGCATCCAAACTCCTTAAACCCCAAAGTTGTTCCATATGAGTCCACTATACCTTCCTATATGCTGTATCTACCTTCCGTTCCAAGTAAATTTGTATGTGCCAAACTCCAAACCTTCAAATGAAATTCTGTTTTGTATGCTCGAGCAGCTCATGTTACAACTAGGGCTGCCTATATCTTCCATGCTAGGTGGGTTATTCTCACGAGGAGTGGACTCCGCTCCTCATTCACGAGAAAGGGCCGGTAACCGGGATGCCTAGTCCCATGATCCAAAAAGATTAAAGCAAATCAAAATAATTAAAGAAAACTCCCCCAGGGTTGTTGTATGTTGGAGGCACTCGTTGTTTCGAGCAAGCCATGGATTGATGCTTGTTGGTGGTTGGGGGAGTATAAACCTTTACCATTCTGTTTGGGAACTGCCTATAATGCATGTAGTATGGAAGATACAACCATCTCATAGTTGTTGCGTTGATAGTGAAAGTATGCCGCTCAAAATGTTATTCAATCTCTATTTTAAAATCGAGCTCTGGCACCTCTACATCCCTGCTTCCCTCTGCGAAGGGCCTATCTATTTACTTTTATGTTGAGTCATCACCCTTCTTATTAAAAGCACCCGCTGGAGAGCACACTGTCATTTGCATTCATTACTATTGGTTTATGTTGGGTATGACTTGACTGGATCTCTTTTACCATGAATTACAATGTTTAGTCAGTCCTTGATCTTTAAAGGTGCTCTGCATTTATGTTTTGTGGTCTCAGAAAGGGCTAGCGAGATACCATTTTGTTATATCATGTTATAATTATTTTGAGAAAGTGTTGTCAACCGAGTTTTATTATTATGGCTCGCTAGCTGATTATGCTATTGATATGAGTGATTGTGAGAGCTAAGTGTTATTGTCAGTACTGTTAGTTCATAATATTTGCTGAAACTTGAATGCTGGCTTTTCATGTTTACAACAACAAGAGCAAACAGAGTTTGTAAAGGTTTTTCTTTATCACTTTCAGTTTATCAACTGAATTGCTTGAGGACAAGCAAAGGTTTAAGCTTGGGGGAGTTGATATGTCTCCAACGTATCTACTTTTCCAAACACTTTTGCCCTTGTTTTGGACTCTAACTTGCATGATTTGAATGAAACTAACATGGACTAACGCTGTTTTCAGCAGAACTACCATGATGTTGTTTTATGTGTAGAAAAGGAAAGTTCTCAGAATGTCCTGGAAATCCACGGAGGCACTTTTTGGAATTAATAAGAATTTTTGGCAAAAGAATTAATACCAAGGGCCCCACAGCCTGTCCACAAGACAGGGGGGCGCGCCCCCCCTAGGGCGCGGCCTCCTATCTCGTGGGCCCCCTGGACCTCCACCGACCTCAACTCCAACTCCATATATTCCGTCTCGGGGAGAAAAAAATCAGAGAGAAAGTTTCATCACGTTTTACGACACGGAGCCACTGCCAAGCCCTAATCTCTCTCGGGAGGGCTGATCTGGAGTCCGTTCGGGGCTTCGGAGAGGGGGATTCGTCACCGTCGTCATCACCAACCATCCTCCATCACCAATTTCATGATGCTCACCGCCGTGCGTGAGTAATTCCACCATAGGCTTGCTGGATGGTGATGGGTTGGATGAGATTTACCATGTAATCAAGTTAGTTTTGTTAGGGTTTGATCCCTAGTATCCACCATGTTCTGAGATTGATGTTGCTATGACTTTGCTATGCTTAATGCTTGTCACTAGGGCCCGAGTGCCATGATTTCAGATCTGAACCTATTATGTTTTCATGGATATATGTGTGTTCTTGATCCTATCTTGCCAGTCTATAGTCACCTATTATGTGTTATGATCCGACAACCCCGAAGTGACAATAATCGGGATACTTCTCGGTGATGACCGTAGTTTGAGGAGTTCATGTATTCACTATGTGTTAAGTCTTTGGTCCGGTTCTCTATTAAAAGGAGGCTTAATATCCCTTAGTTTCCGTAAGGACCCCGCTGCAACGGGAGGGTAGGACAAAAGATGTCATGCAAGTTCTTTTCCATAAGCATGTATGACTATTTACGGAATACATGCCTACATTACATTGATGAATTGGAGCTAGTTCTATATCACCCTACGTTATAACTATTGCATGAGGAATTGCATCCGGCATAATTATCCATCACTGATCCATTGCCTACGAGCTATTCACATATATTGTTCTCCGCTTATTTACTTTTCCGTTGCTACTGTTACAACTACTACAAAAACCCAAAAACATTTATCTTTACTGTTGCTACTGTTACCATTATTATCATACCACTTTTGCTACTAAACACTTTGCTGCAGATACTAAGTTATCCAGGTGTGGTTGAATTGACAACTCAACTGCTAATACTCAAGAATATTCTTTGGCTCCCCTTGTGTCGAATCAATAAATTTGGGTTGAATACTCTACCCTCGAAAGCTATTGCGATCCCCTATACTTGTGGGTTATCACTTCATCCGAGGAAATGGTGACGATGATGCTCTTTCGGTGGTGCAGGTGAAGACGGTGGTGTGGGAATGGAGGTGGCGCAAAATACGAGGGGAACATTGGGGCAGCTCCTTGGAGGTGGAGGACGTGGTGGCTAAACCGGCGGGACCACGAAATCAACGACGAATCCTCATCCGGTACGGTGGATGAGGGACGTCGAGGTGTTGCTGTGGACGACGTCGTCGGGGAAGAGGCTCCGACTGGGTGGCGGATGGAGCAGGGTGTGGGGATTCGTCGCGGGTTTTCGCGGCCTCGGTGTATGAATGGGTGGGCGGATGGGATGGCGGTGGGGAAGCATGGATTAGAGACGCGCTTGTCCGAAATGTGGGGTAAGTTACGAAAGTACCCCCACCGATTTGAGGCGGTTCTTTCGGCTGAGGGGTACCACGGGCATTTCGTGTTGGGATTTCACAGGAGGTGGGAGTTTTCGCGCGCGTTGTAATTTCGGAATAGGAAGGTGCGGGTTGAGATGGAGGGAGTTGTCGGAGCACAACGAGACAAAGACAATCTTAAATATTTCAGGCTAACAAGGCACGGGTTGAAGAGGCGGGAGTTTCGCAGCACGATAGACAGAGACGGTAGCTTGAATTTTCGGCATAACAAGGCGCGGCTTGAAATTTTGGAAGAACAAGCTTGACGTGACGTGTACCCAAAAAAAAGACAATTTGCACCTCAACATGCACAACACACACACAAACACCATTTAGACTAGAGTAAGGTACACGTGCATTGCACGCATGAGATTTGGCAACCAAATTATGAATAAATACCACATTATAGCATGCAAGCTTTGAGTCATATATGTATGATGTAGATGTTTGTTTAATTCTTATAGTTCATTTCATTCAAAATCATCTAGTTTTTATAAGAAAGCTAATCTATTTTAAGCTTCATGGAATTGTGCGTTGTAAGACATAAAGTAAAAACAAATAATGGCAAATCATGTAGAAAAACATTTGGGCAATTCTGATACGGAAGATTCTAGAACAAATAAGAAGTGCTTGTGTTTTGATGTTTGTGCATTATGCTTAAGTTCAACCATGGAGTCTTTTAGATTATACATGTGGCGATATCTGGTGGAATCTAGATGATATCTAATGGCCAGTAGTGCTCACATTTGCCATCTTTGGACCATCGGATTCGCCTCATCCAACGACCATCTTTCAAAGTTAAAGTTACCCGCACACAATAAAAAAATATAAAATATTATATATATAGGGGTATAGATATAGATATGTGATGCGAAAGCCGCCCATCACCTCCAATTAGAATAGTGTGTCCATGCACGGATGCGACGTGGCCAAATGATGTCTGCCATCGGTATCTCAAATTCAAATCAGTCTGACCTTGTTCAATGTGTATACATTACAACATGCTCGTTTCCAAACCACACCGCGCATATCTCCGTTATATTCATGCATGCATGGGTTTCAAACATCAGGATCTCTTATTCAAAATATTTGAATTCAACTTTACATTGATTATGACCTCACCTATTCTTTTACACCCACACAATAGTCTTCCCTTTATAATTGTACCGCTAACTTTCTCTCGTGCATGCATGCACACACACTACTAGTCGGCATTATCCATCGCACACATGCAGTCTTTTTCTTCAGGTCGGTCTCCCATGAAGGCACACACCCACACACCCCCCCTCTCCATCATATCGGGCATTCTTTATCTCTCACGCATGCATGCGCAACGATCGATGTTCCTCTATGTATGTGTGTATATAGCTAGGTCTTTCATAGTTTTCCACACAAACCGATCAATCGATATATCCAGTGAGGTCTCACCCTCTTTCCCATGTCCACATCGATCAATATATACCTCTCTATATAGGATTAACATATATAGCTAATACACCCACATTAATTATATATCCAGCGTCCCCCTCTCATCATCCATGCTTTCCACTTCATCTCTCAGACGCGTGCACAATGGCGAAGACAGGGGGCAGTAAGGGCCCTGCCCCCCCCTAACATCACTATATATCAAGGCTAATATGAATGTGATCATTAGACAATTGTTGCTAAAATGGTTTAAGTTCATGAATTGACCCTCCTCATAAAGGATTAGCAATGCTTGGCCCCCTAGCTCATTTATTTTTCATGGCTCCGCCACGGCATGCAGCAACGCACGTGTTCGCCCCCTCTCTCTAAATATTGATCTCGCACTTGTGCATTCCTTCATAGTCTCCCTCCACTCGGCCCCTCGCACCATCTTCTAGCCCCCCACCGGATTTTGCCACATGTACAATCTAGCAGACTCCATGGTTGAACTTAAGCATAATGCACAAACCTCAAAACAAAAGTGGTTCTCTTTTGTTCTAGAATCTTCCGTATCATAACTGCCCAAACTTTTTTTCTAGTTGAATTGCCATTATTTGTTTTTACTTTATGCTTTACAACGCACAATCCATGAATCATAAAATAGATTAAGGGCTTCTTTGATTCAAAGGATTCTCAAAGGAATTTTGGAGGATTCTAATCATTAGGAATTTTTCCTATCTTGGTTGTTTGATTCGTAGGATTGTAAACCATAGGAATTTTTCCATATGATTTATTTGCACTAGATTTCATAGGAAACATCCCATCCACTCAAACCTCTTTGAAAGAGTTCTGCGTTTTTTCTATGCACAATCTAACACTCGTACAATCCTGAAGGATTCAAGACGACATTCCACTATAATCCCACGTTTTTCCTATTCCCGTGTTCTTAGCTTTTTTATAAAAACTAATTTATTTTGAATGAGATGAACTATAAGAATTAAACGAAGGGCTACATCATGCATATATGACTCAGAGCTTACATGCTATAGTGTGGTATTTATTCATAATTTGGTTGCAAAATCTGATGCGTGCAATGCACGTGTACCTTACTAGTACTTCGAGTATGTGCAAAACACGTAAATTAGAATACCAATGGCAGCTACACAGTGTCTCTCTTATAGTTCATGAAGCCACGTGGCACATGTAGAGGCGTTGTCGCGACCTCCTTGCATGGATTGATCACAGTGATGTGCTGCTGGTTCCAGAAGAATGTACTCGTCCTCCCTAAGCCATACTGGCGGTACATGCACGAAGCGAAGATGTGCATCCACACCACGCACGCACTCATTCCCTCGCACGCACACACAGGTACACGGGCGGACGCAATTTTGTACCAAGATCCACCCCATGTGATAATTTGACGCGTGTAAAGTCGTTCACTTCATTGATGGTCAATTAATACAGCGCATGCAAATTGAGTGGACGTGAGGGCGGAAGAAAGACATTATTACTCCACTGCACGCATGCGAGTAGTTAAATCGTGGGTTGCTAGTAGTACTTCCATTGGTCTCCTTCGTATTTTGTGCCAATTTTTGACAGTAACATAATATTTACGCATTTGAACAGTGTAGTACTTGAAATTTATGTTCCGCTAAACTCATCGGGAGCTGTTTTAGGCCTCGAAACCAAAACCATCAATTAATCTTTACCTTGTTCCCATCACATTCGAAAGCCTGCTCACACCTACTAGTACGTACCAAACCTGAATGTGTTCCCACTATGCAGGTATTAGTACTAGTGCTAGTACTTAGGTTATAAAATGGGGAACTACCTAACCGAAAATTAATCCACCTTTCATCCTCATAAGTGCTTCTTCTTCGTCTGTCGTTGCCATGGCTGGTGAGCAGAGCTCTAGGTCGAGAACTACTCGTAACAAGGGAGCGGCAACCAAGGCTGTGAAAAAAAAAGAGGGCTGATACGTCTCCATCATATCTATAATTTTTGATTGTTCCATGCCAATATTCTTCAACTTTCATATATTTTTGGCAACTTTTTATACTATTTTTGGGACTAACATATTGATCCAGTGCCCAGTGCCAGTTCCTGTCTATTGCATGTTTTATATTTCGCAGAAAACCAATATCAAACGGAATCCAAACGGGATAAAAACGGATGGAGAATTATTTTGGAATATTTGTGATTTTGGGGAGGTGGAATCAACGCGAAATAGTGTCCGAGGTGGCCACGAGACAGGGGGCGCCCCCCCTGGGGCACGCCCTGGGCTCTCGTGGGCCACCCGTAAGGCGGTTGAGGCTCTACTTTTGCCGCAAGAAAGCTAATTTTATGAGAAAAATCTGGGCGAAAGATTCACCCCAATCGGAGTTACGGATCTCTAGATATAAAGGAAACGGTGAAGGGGAAGAAACAGGGGGCGCAGAAACAAAGAGAAAGATCCAATCTCGGAGGGGCTCTCGCCCCTCCCACACCATGGGAGCCAAGGACCAGAGGGGAAACCCTTCTCCCATCTAGGGAGGAGGTTAAGGAAGAAGAAGAAGATGGGGGGCTCTCTCCCCCATGCTTTCGGTGGCGCCGGAGCACTGCCGGGGCCATCATCATCACCGCGATCTTCACCAACACCGCCGTCATCTTCACCAACATCTCCATCACCTTCCCCCTTCTATATCCAGCGGTCCACTCTCCCGCATCCCTTTGTACCCTCTACCTGAACATGGTGCTTTATGCTTCATATTATTATCCAATGATGTGTTGCCATCCTATGATGTCTGAGTAGATTTCTATTTTCCTATCGGTGATTGATGAATTGCTATGATTGGTTTGAGTTGCATGTTTTATTATTGGTGCTGTCCTATTGTGACCTTCGTGTCGCGCAAGCGTGAGGGATTCCCGCTGTAGGGTTTGCAATATGTTTATGATTTGCTTATTTGCTTATGGTGGGTTGCGTGAGTGACGGAAACACAAACCCGAGTAAGTAGGTTGTTTGCGTATGGGATAAAAGGGGACTTGATACTTTAATTCTATGGTTGGGTTTTACCTTAATGAATCTTTAGTATTTGCCGATGCTTGCTAGAGTTCCAATCATAAGTGCATAAAATTCCAAGTAAGGGAGGATATGTTAGCTTATGCCTCTCCCTCAAATAGAATTGCAATAGTGATTACCGGTCTAGTAACGTAGTCAATTGCTTAGGGGCAATTTCACAACTCCTACCACCACTTTTCCACACTCGCTATATTTACTTTATTGCTCTTTATTTAAACAGCCCCTAGTTTTTATTTACGTGCTCTTTATTATCTTGCAAACCTATCCTTTCACTCCTACAAAGTACTTCTAGTTTCATACTTGTTCTAGGTAAAGCGAACGTCAAGCGTGCGTAGAGTCGTATCAGTGGCCGATAGGACTTGAGAGAGTATTTGTTCTACCTTTAGCTCCTCGTTGGGTTCGACACTCTTACTTATCCAAATAGGCTACAACTATCCCTTATACTTGCGGGTCATCAAGACCTTTTCATGGCACCGTTGCTGGGGAGTCATAGTGTGGGGTGAATATTCTCGTGTGTGCTTGTTTGCTTTAGCACTAAGTAATTTTTATTTGCTGTTCTTAGGTGTTCTCTATCTTTAGTTATGGATATGGAACACAAAATACCAAAAAAATTAGCTGTACTTGCTACTCATGAGGATGGGGTAACTCCTAAAACTCTCGATTCTCATTATGCGAAAGATATTATGTACTACTTTTATAATCCTGAGAAAGCCCCATTCAAATTTATAATGGGAGACACGTTGGATCAACGTGAATACTTTAGGGATTATCGCTCGACACAAAAAGGGAAACTATTATGGGATCAATTTATTATTTTGTGTTGGTATGCTTGTCAATTATATGTGATGCATGATTATACTTGTTGCTCTAGGGTGGAGGATCCACACCTTCCCTTTTCATCTAAATTCAATGATAATGAAACCTTGGCTTCTTATGCTAATGGTAGATATGATTACTATGATGTGGAACAAATAGAAGAATTTGTTGCTTTTATGGGTGCTTATGAGATTGAATCTATGTTTAAAGCGTTTGATGATTTTGATGATGCAGTTTGTAGGCCTGAAAATCTTGCTATACTTAGATATTTCTATGAAAATTATGAATACAATTACTATATTAATGCTTTTATGAAGGAAGTATCCGCTGTCCAAGAAGAGACTAATATTTTGCAGGAAGCTATGGAAGAAGAAATTGATGAAACAGTGAGCTCATTGGATGAAAAAGATGACGAGGAGAGCGAAGAACAAAAGGAGGAAGAGCGGATTAGCTACCCGTGCCCACCTTCTAATGAGAGTTACCCTCCAAATCATACATTATTTAATTCCCCTTCGTGCTTACCAAAGGATGATGCTATGATAATTGCTATGTTCCCGTTGATTCTCTTGAAATATCCCTTTTTGATGATGCTTGCTATGCTTGTGGCCAAGATGCCAATATGAATTATGCTTATGGAGATGAACTTGCTATAGTTCCTTATGTTAAACATGAAATTGTTGCTATTGCACCCATGCATGATAGTCCTATTATCTTTTTGAATTCTCCCTACTACACTTTATCGGAGAAGTTTGCGCTTAGTAAGGATTGTATTGATGGGTTGCCTTTTACCATTGCGCATGATGATTTTGATGAATGTAATATGCATGTGCTTTCTGCTCCTACTTGCAATTATTATGAGAGAGGAACCACATCTCCATCTCTCTATGTTTCCCATACTATGAAATTGCAAGAAACTGTTTATACTATGCATTGGCCTTTACTTTGTGTGCATGAGTTGTTCTTTTATGACATGCTGATGCATAGAAAGAGAGTTAGACTTCGTTGTTGCATGATATATGTTAATTTGTGCTGACTACTAAATTACAAATCATTGTTAATTAAAATTGGCTTTGATATACCTTGGGATCCGGGTGGATTCATTACTTGAGCACTAAAATGCCTAGCTTAATGGCTTTAAAGAAAGCGCTGCCAGGGAGACAACCCGGAAGTTTTAGAGAGTCATTTATTTCTGTTGAGTGATTTTATATAGTTTAAAAACAAAAAAAATAAAGAGGGGAACCTAAAAAAACTTTTCAAAAAGGAAAGTGAAAGTAAGAAAGACAAGCATTGTTGAAGTGGGAGAGCTCCTTAAACTTTGTTCATGCTCACGGAAACTTTGTGAATCTTGATTACAGAAACTTTTCATCAAAAATAATTATCCCCTTGTACAATTCCATTGTATTATAAAAATAATGTGCCAAGGTTTGCCTTTAGGATGTTTACAATGCTTGTTGGTTTGTACGGTGCTGGACTTTAACTTTGGCTGTAGTGCACGATTTTACATTTTTATCTGGAATGTCAAACGGTTCTAATTCCTTTTGCACTGTCTTTCTGTACAACTTGTTTATTTGTCCTAATTTTGGTAGAAGTTTTGGGGTACCAGAAGTATGGTGGATGTTCAGATTTCTACAAACTGTTCTGTTTTTGACAGATTCTGTTTTTGATGCATAGTTTGCTTATTTTGATGAATCTATCTATTTATATCAGTGGATTAAGACATGGAAAAGTTATATTACAGTAGACACAATGCAAAAATAAAATATGAATTGGTTTACGACAGTACTTAGAGTGGTGATTTGCTTTATTATACTAACGGATCTTACCGAGTTTTCTGTTGAAGTTTTGTGTGGATGAAGTGTCTAATCGAGGAGGTCTCGATATTAGGAAAAGGAAGAGAGGCAAGAGCTCAAGCTTGGGGATGCTCGAGGCACCCCAAGTAAATATTCAAGGAGACTCAAGCGTCTAAGCTTGGGGATGCCCCAGAAGGCATCCCCTCTTTCTTCAACAAGTATCGGTATGTTTTCAAATCCGTTTCATTCATGCATTATGTGCAAGTCTTGGAGCATCTTTTGCATTTAGTTTTCACTTTTCTTTTATGCACCATGCTGGTATGAGATAGTCCTTGGCTGATTTATAGAATGCTCATTGCACTTCACTTAAATCTTTTGAGTATGGCTTTATAGAATGCTTCATGTGCTTCACTTATATCATTTGAAGTCTGGATTGCCTGTTTCTCTTCTAGAGAAAACCGCCATTTGTAGAATGCTCTTTTGCTTCACTTATATTTGTTAGAGCATGGGCATATCTTTTGTAGAAATAATTAAACTCTCTTGCTTCACTAATATCTTTTTAGAGAGATGACAGGAATTGGTCAATCACATGGTTAGTCATAAAATCCTACATAAACGTGTGGATCACTGAATATGATATGTTTGATTCCATGCAATAGTTTTGCGATATAAAGGTGGTGATATTAGAGTTATGCTAGTGGGTGATTGTGGATTAGTAGAAACACTTGTGTTGAGGTTTGTGATTCCCGTAGCATGCACGTACGGTGAACCGCTTTGTGATGAAGTTGGAGCATAATTTTATTTATTGATTGTCTTCCTTATGAGTGGCGGTCGGGGACGAGCGATGGTCTTTTCCTACCAATCTATCCCCCTAGGAGCATGCGCGTAGTACTTTGTTTTCAATGGCTTGTAGATTTTTGCAATAAGTATATGAGTTCTTTATGACTAATGTTGAGTCCATGGATTATACGCACTCTCACCCTTCCATCATTGCTAGCCTCTTCGGTACCGTGCATTGCCCTTTCTCACCTCGAGAGTTGGTGCAAACTTCGCTGGTGCATCCAAACCCCGTGATACGATACGCTCTATCACACATAAGCCTCCTTATATCTTCCTCAAAAACAGCCACCATACCTACCTATCATGGCATTTCCATAGCCATTCCGAGATATATTGCCATGCAACTTCCATCATCATCATATACATGACTTGAGCATTCATTTGTCATATTGCTTTGCATGATCGTAAGATAGCTAGCATGATGTTTTCATGGTTTGTCCGTTTTTTGATGTCATTGCTATGCTAGATCATTGCACATCCTAGTACACCACCGGAAGCATTCATATAGAGTCATATCTTTGTTCTAGATATTGAGTTGTAAGTAAATAAAATTGTGATGATCATCATTATTAGAGCATTGCCCCAGTGAGGAAAGGATGATGGAGACTATGATTCCCCCACAAGTCGGGATGAGACTCTGAACTTTATGAAAAATAAAAGAGGCCAAAGAAGCCCAAATAAAAAAAGATGCCAAAGAAGCCCACCAAAAAGAAAAAAATAATAAAAAAAAGAAAAAAAGGAAAAAAATGAGAGAAAAAGAGAGAAGGGGCAATGTTACTATCCTTTTACCACACTTGTGCTTCAGAGTAGCACCATGTTCCTCATATAGAGAGTCTCTTGAGTTATCACTTTCATATACTAGTGGGAATTTTCATTATAGAACTTGGCTTGTATATTCCGATGATGGGCTTCCTCAAATGCCAGAGGTCTTCATGAGCAAGCAAGTTGGATGCACACCCACTTAGTTTCAGTTTGAGCTTTCATACACTTATAGCTCTAGTGCATCCGTTGCATGGCAATCCCTACTCACTCACATTGATATTTATTGATGGGCATCTCCATAGCCCGTTGATACGCCTAGTCGATGTGAGACTTTCTCCTTTTTTGTCTTCTCCATATAACCCCACCATCATATTCTATTCCACCTATAGTGCTATGTCCATGGCTCATGCTCATGTATTGCGTCAAAGTTGAAAAAGTTTGAGATTATTAAAGTATGAAACAATTGCTTGGCTTGTCATCGGGGTTGTGCATGATTAAATACTTTGTGTGATGAAGATAGAGCAACAACCAGACTATATGATTTTGTAGGGATAACTTTTTTTGGCCATGTTGTTTTGAAAAGATATGATTGCTTTATTGGTACGCTCGAAGTATTATTGTTTTTATGTCAAATGATAGACTATTGCTTGGAATCAGTCGTGTCTTAATATTCATGCCATGATTAGACTTATGATCAAGATTATGCTAGGTAGCATTCCACATCAAAAATTATCTTTTTTATCATTTACCTACACGAGGACGAGAAGGAATTAAGCTTGGGGATGCTGATATGTCTTCGTCGTATCTATAATTTTTGATTGTTCCATGCCAATATTCTTCAACTTTCATATACTTTTGGCAACTTTTATACTATTTTTGGGACTAACATATTGATCCAGTGCCCAGTGCCAGTTCCTGTCTGTTGCATGTTTTATGTTTCGCAGAAAACCAATATCAAACGGAATCCAAACGGGATAAAAACGGACGGAGAATTATTTTGGAATATTTGTGATTTTTGGGAGGTGGAATCAACGCGAAATAGTGTCCGAGGTGGCCATGAGACAGGGGGTGCCCCCCCCTGGGGCACACCCTAGGCTCTCGTGGGCCACCCGTAAGGCGATTGAGGCTCTACTTTTGCCGCAAGAAAGCTAATTTTATGAGAAAAATATGGGCGAAAGATTCACCCCAATCGGAGTTACGGATCTCGAGATATAAAGGAAACGGTGAAGGGGAAGAAACAGGGAACGCAGAAACAGAGAGATAGATCCAATCTCGGAGGGGCTCTCGCCCCTCCCACGCCATGGGAGCCAAGGACCAGAGGGGAAACCCTTCTCCCATCTAGGGAGGAGGTCAAGGAAGAAGAAGAAGAAGGGGGCTCTCTCCCCCTTGCTTCCGGTGGCGCCGGAGCGCTGCCGGGGGCCATCATCATCACCGCGATCTTCACCAACACCACCGTCATCTTCACCAACATCTCCATCACCTTCCCCCTTCTATATCCAGCGGTCCACTCTCCCGCATCCCGCTGTACCTTCTACTTGAACATGGTGCTTTATGCTTCATATTATTATCCAATGATGTGTTGCCATCCTATGATGTCTGAGTAGATTTCTATTGTCCTATCGGTGATTGATGAATTGCTATGATTGGTTTGAGTTGCATGTTTTATTATTGGTGCTGTCCTATTGTGCCCTCCGTGTCACGCAAGCGTGAGGGATTCCCGCTGTAGGGTTTGCAATATGTTTGTGATTTGCTTATGCTGGGTTGTGTGAGTGACGGAAACACAAACCCGAGTAAGTAGGTTGTTTGCGTATGGGATAAAAGGGGACTTGATACTTTAATGCTATGGTTGGGTTTTACCTTAATGAATCTTTAGTATTTGCGGATGCTTGCTAGAGTTCCAATCATAAGTGCATAGAATTCCAAGTAAGGGACGATATGTTAGCTTATGCCTCTCCCTCAAATAGAATTGCAATAGTGATTACCGGTCTAGTAACATAGTCAATTGCTTACGGGCAATTTCACAACTCCTACCACCACTTTTCCACACTCGCTATATTTACTTTATTGCTCTTTATTTAAACAGACCCTAGTTTTTATTTACGTGCTCTTTATTATCTTGCAAACCTATCCTTTCACTCCTACAAAGTACTTCTAGTTTCATACTTGTTCTAGGTAAAGCGAACGTCAAGCGTGCGTAGAGTCGTATCAGTGGCCGATAGGACTTGAGAGAGTATTTGTTCTACCTTTAGCTCCTCGTTGGGTTCGACACTCGTACTTATCGAAAGAGGCTACAACTATCCCGTATACTTGTGGGTCATCAAGGGCTCGCCGCCACGCAGAGACCTCGAAAGATCTCTCACGGGCAGGCGATGGCTCCCAGGAGCGCCCTAGCCGCGGAGGCGAACATGCCGAGCCGGCGGAGCTGGAGTCGTTATCCCTCGATGGCATGCCAGATCAGCTCAAGAAGCACCTCAATAAGCAGAAGGAGTGCATCCAAGGCTTGATGGAGTTGCTGCAGGAGAGCCTTGACGACATGCCCGCTGAGCTCAATCAGCAGGGGGGGTTGACCGCCGGCTTGGTGATGCTACTGAAGAAGAGCATTGCTTCGGAGAAGAAGGCGACCGGCAAAATCCTGCGACTTCAGGAGGACAAGGCGAAGCTCTGCCACGAGATCGACCTGTTGAAGGAGAAGAACGCCGGCTGGAAGAAGCTACATGAGAATAGTAGTTCCTTGATGAAGATGCTGCAGGCCCTCGTCATGGAACAGAAGGAGTTGGCGAAGCTCCGAATCAAGCACCCGGCTGCTGTCAAGGTACATAATGCGGCCGTGGAACAGATGATGAAGGCCTCGCCTTGAGAAATCCTGCGTCATGGACAGAATGAAGAAGATGGCAGAGGAGACACACAAGGAAATGGAGGTCGTGGAGGTGATGAAGAAGCAGTTACGACTGCACGACGAATTAGATCATTTGGGGTGATAATCTTCCTTCTTCTTTTGCTCCTGTGTTTCATCTCTTGCGTTGGGTGTTTCGCCGCACCTGTCACGTTCTCTACGAGGCATGAATAGAACAATGGTTTTTTTGAGGGAATGAATAGAACAATGCTAATGAGATGACTAGCAAATTAGATCATTTTTTATCGCCATATGGCACTGGGCTGCCGTGTTTCGTGCTCCTCCATCGCAGTATTACTCCAGTGGAAAACTTGAGTATACCGCACGGTTGTTTGCTCCTCCTCGGCCAGGTCGTCGATGCATTTATACGAGCAGTCAAATCACAAGGCCCCGCCTTCCAGCAGTAATGAGCCGTCAAATCACAAAGGCCCTCGCCTCTCGTGAAACCGACCAAGCTATACTGCCCCTCCCTCTAGCCTTTTAAAAAATGTATACTTTTGTACAGCAGTAGTATCGATGGATTGTGCCATGGAGCAAAACTTGAAATTAAAAAAAGGTGTTACATATAGAGAGTGCTCGTCGTCAAATTATGCATATAGTACTATTAAAAAGGCCAGTCACAATAATGGTGTCCAGCACAACCCACCCCTCAAATAAAACTAAGAACCCTGGAATTCTTTGACAAAACTAAGCACCCTGAAATTCTTTGACAACTAAACTGCTGGCTATATGATGTTGGCCATATATATTGTACGTATATAATGTGAAGAAATGAGTGGTAGTACTATACCAACTAAAAGATGAAATGTAAGAAATACTAGTATGCACATACTGAAGAGTTAAAGTAACAAGAAGAAACATAACATAGTTCTGCCGGGGGGCTCAGCACAACACACCCCTCAAATTAAATTAAGCACACCTGAAATTAAACTTTACAACTATTCAAGTAGACACTGCATTAGAACAACCATGAGCAACGACACTGCCACCTTACTCGGAGTCCTCGTCCACGTCCTCGACTTCGTCCTTGTCCCTCTTCCTCTTGGCCGATACTTCTTTGCTTGAACCGCACACTTGGCTGTTGCTCTTCATCCAACCCTTGTAGATATTGAAGCAAAGGTAGCCATCCATTGCAGCATAGTGGATGTGGTCTATATCTAGTACATTCTGCTGCCATGCATGATGATGAAACATGTATGGAGGTTTCTCCAGTTTACCGTACGAAGGATGAACCATGGCTCCTGCCAGGGTCAACATTGAAGGCTGACGAGAGGACACCAGCCGATTCTTCTGGAGGTCGAAGGTTTTGCCTACAATGAGGCCTATCCGACGCAGGACTTCTTTGTCGTTACCAAAGTCTACAGTAACGAATTTGACTAGGTTGCTCTCGAGGAAGTTCTTAAAATCCTGGCACTCAACGTCGGCATGGCATATGTGGTAGACCAAGCATAAGTCATGCACGCAAACCTGGATCACGGCGGGCTTCTTCCTCTCTTCGTCCTTTAGATCCTTCTCTTGTCCCAGGACTGTGGTGTACTCAACATCTAGCCCAGCGACCCACTCATCATCTGAGTCTTCAAACATGCGTCTGAAGCGATAAAGGCATCCTTTCACCATCGCGGAAGAATGGGTGTAGATGACGTCGAACTCATCGCCGGTGATGGTTCTAACCTTGTACTCACCACCGATCGTGGAGATTTGGGATGCCATGGATTTGGGAGGAGGGTTAGGATTAGTGGAACTGCCGTAATGTGAATGGACGGGATGACTAGGAGCGAACCATCGTAGTATTGAAGGACGTGCAGGGACGAGTAGGAGCGAACTGCCAGCGTGCAAATGGCAGGGTAGTGGTTTTCCATTCTCCCATGATACGGGCTTCTGAGAGCCCTTGGATCTGAGATCGAACGGTTGCATGGTGTGATTCTAGACCTATGGGTGAATATCCTATCCTGGAGGGTTATTCTGCAAATTTTCAGCAACTTAGCATGCGACCATTTGATCTCAGATCCAAGGGCTGCCAGCAGCCCATATCATGGTCGCGCCTACCACGACCGTCGCGTCGCTCGCGCGGTCACGCCCTTGGAGATTTAACACGGTGCGTTTGGCTATCTGATGTTGGCATGTCATACATAGTCATCACTTAGTCACTCATACTACAAGGTTAGCCAAGGAGTGACCTCTTCCAATGAAATGGTGTTGCTAAGTTTGCTTCATTTAATTAGCGACTCAAAATTGTCTTTTCACCTAGGTACACGCGCTTAGCACCATTTCTTCCTTGGGTCACCAAACTAGTCTCTCTCTTCTTGATTAACTTGCCACATCAGACTTTATGCCTATGTGGCAAGCTGAGCACCTGTAGGAGCAAGTAAAAGTAAGTACAATAGTGCACTTTACATGGCATTTTTGCATATGTGGAGGAAAGAGAGGCCAGGAAAAAGTGGAGAAGTGGGCTCTCATGCAAGAGCCGCCCTCTACTACATGGTGGAGCATTGGGAGAGGCACCTGTATGGAGGTGGTCAGGAATCGGGAGACTCACGCCGGTCGTAGTGCCGCTGTAAAAATGATAATGGCAAGTAAAATCACAGGGCCCCACCTGTCCAGCAGTAACTCGCTGTCAAATCACACAGCCCTACGTTTGCAGCAGCCTACTCCCTCGTCTTCTCGCATCTCTGTCGAACCGACTAGGCGGAACTGCCCCGCCGCCTACTGCGCAGGAAAAGCCCCGCCCTCGACTTTTAAATAGTATACAGTATACTAATTTTGTATCCATGGATTGCGCCCGCGCCATGGAGCAAAGCATCTAGAAAACGGCGGTACACATGTACGGAGTATACAGCACGCCTGTCGCGTTTGCGTCGCACCCCAGACGGTCGGTCGGTCTGGCACACTGCTCTCCGGATGGAACACGCGTCATATTGCGTTTGCACACACATGTGGGACAGCAATTGAGAACTGACCATAGGCACACTCCCCGGCCCTGCAAGTCGGGTGACTTAATAGAAGAGGGAGACAAGCGATAGTACTAGAGAAGTGTTGTACTACGTTGGTGCCTGGACGATCCCTGCAAGACGCGGAAGATCAGTTCGTCCATGCATATGACCAGACTCCAGTAGACACACCTGGATTGGCTATCATCTACATATCGTGCAGGCTGTGTTGTACATGGCTGTAGTTGTGGTGAGAAATCTAAAAAAAGATTTCTTGTCATCTCGCAAAATTAGGTGTCATGTGCTTCGGATCACTGTGAGGGTTAAACAGCGACAACTGAGTTGGGCTAGTCATTGGGGGCACATGCACGAACAGTGACTACTCGGCTGCCATCTAGGTCAAGCCGGCTATGTTAATTAGGACATCTATCGACGGACCCCTTTTCTACGTGTTTATCTTTAATTTGAGCTTTGTTCCTCGTCTAGTTTGTCCGTCGGGATTCATGTTGTCTCCTATGGGCAGTGAGGTTATGATTTCTTGTCATGTGGCCTTTTTTCGTGTTATATGTTATAATCCGGCACTTCAGATCAAAATGACGACAAATGCGCCTCCGGGCCACGTGCATGAAGACTTCTCGACAGTCATTAACGAGGTCAAGCCAGCTCCGGTAGACAAAAGAAAACTAGTACTACTCCACTATATAGGCAGGAGCCTCCGCGCTTGCTTGCTAATGTTGCTCTCTGCACACTGTCTCGGCCTCTCCAGATCTAAACATGACAGCGGTGGCCACACACACACACACACACTCTCTCTCTCTCTCTCTCTCTCTCTCTCTCTCTCTCTCTGCTCACCGTTGGTCACAGATCCAGCCGGATCCTCTCCACCTGGAAGGTGAGTGTCGGTGTCAAAACCGGCGGATCTTGGGTAGGGGGTCCCGAACTGTGCATCTAGGAGGATGGTAACAGGAGACAAGGGACACGATGTTTTACCCAGGTTCGGGCCCTCTTGATGGAGGTAAAACCCTACGTCCTGCTTGATTGATATTGATGATGTGGGTATTACAAGAGTAGATCTACCACGAGATCAAGGAGGCTAAACCCTAGAAGCTAGCCTATGGTATGATTGTTGTTCGTCCTATGGACTAAAGCCATCCGGTTTATATAGACACCGGAGAGGGCTAGGGTTACACAGCGTCGCTTACAATGGTAGGAGATCTACATATGCGTATCGCCAAGCTTGCCTTCCACGCCAAGGAAAGTCCCATCCGGACACGGGACGAAGTCTTCAATCTTGTATCTTCATAGTCTTGGAGTCCGGCCGATGATGATAGTTCCGCTATCCGGACACCCCCTAGTCCAGGACTCCCTCAGTAGCCCCTGAACCAGGCTTCAATGACGACGAGTCCGGCGCGCATATTGTCTTCGGCATTGCAGGGCGGGTTCCTCCTCCGAATAATTTATAGAAGATTGTGAACACCAGGATAGTGTCCGGCTCTGCAAAATAAATTCCACATCCCACCGTAGAGAGAATAATATTTACACAAGTTCAATTTGCTGACGTATTTTGTGGCGTGACGTCACACCACCACCAAGCCTTTACTCGAATTGTTTTTATTGTACCACCTCAGCGCGTTTAGCAAAGCGGTTTCCTTGGCACGTCTTGTCGAAGTAGAGATCGTGTTCCCCTTATTCCGGGATTCCCATCAATACGGACGTGGGTAACCCAACCGCGCCATTGATTGCGGCGCTTGGGAGATAAGCGAGTTTTATCAGGCTGGTGGGGACGCATGGTTTCGTCCGCCCATATAAGGGGATAAAGATCTACCCTTTTACCTACGCCTTCCTCCTTTACATACGTCTGCACATCTCACCTCAACCTTCTCCAACTATGTCCGGAGCGGGAGGCAAGTGGATGGCCTCCTCCGTTACGGAGGGGCACATCCAGAAGCTGCGCAGCGCCGGATATCTGTCCAACGACATCGCACACCGGCTCCCTGACGAGGGGGAGCTCATCCCCACCCCCAGGCCCCATGAGAGGGTAGTATTTCTTTCCCATTTCCTCCGCGGACTGGGCTTCCCACTCCATCCCTTTGTCCGGGGGCTCATGTTCTACTACGGCCTGGATTTCCATGATCTGGCCCCGAATTTCATCCTCAACATCTTGGCGTTTATCGTCGTGTGTGAGGCCTTCCTCTGCATCCAGCCCCACTTCGGCTTGTGGCTCAAGACCTTCAGTGTCAAGCCGAAGGTTGTGAAGGGCAGCCAAGCGGAGTGCGGAGGCGCCATGGTGGGCAAGATGCCCAAAACTACTTGGCTCGAGGGCACCTTCGTGGTAACCATCAAGGGGTGGCAATCGGGGTGGTTCTACATCACCGAGCCGCGTGACCCTGAATGGGCAGCAGCCCCCGAATTCAGATCTGGCATCCCCATACGGCTCACCTCCTAGAAAGAGAGTGGCCGGACATGGGGTGATTCGGAGGAGCTGACCGGACTTCAAGCCTGCATACAAAAATTAGTGAACAAGAAGTTCAAGCTTGTCAATGTAGTCCAGGTCATGCTCATCTGCCGGATTCTCCTGTGCCAACAACGGGACTTTAATATGTGGGAGTTTGATTCGGCGCAGCACCAGACTTTGAGCGGGCTCTTCGACACTACGGACGAAGAGGCCTGGAGGGTGCTGTTTAAGGGTGCCGAGGCTCCCGCATCCACTACCGAAGATCGCGGATTCAGCTCGCAGCGTCCGACTAGCGAGGTAAGCGATTTTACCCTTTACGGGACACTTGTTTTCCATAGTTTGACTCTATGCGGGATCTAAACTCCCTTTCCTTTGACAGGACTCACTGAAGAAGGCCGAGGAGACTAACTGTCTGGCCCCTTTGCCAGAAGACCCAGCGGACGCCCGCTTAACAGGACTGCTGGTTCCGGCACCCCACGTGGTGCCGGAGAAGAAGGCCAAGAAGAAGGCCACGGGCACTCGAAAGAGTTCCTGTTTTCAGGTGTCATCGGACGATGACTCCGAGGAGGACTCCTCCCACGAAGGTGAGGAGAAGAAGAAAGAGGCCTCTCCCCCAGCGGGGGGAGGGAAGAAAAGGAAGGCCTCCCCAACGAGGGAGGCCGAAGGGTCCAAGAAGGGAAGGACTCTTCCCCCGGAGTGCTCTACCAACGCCGGCGACGACGACGAGGATTGGCCTCCAAGGGCCAAGCCCCTGGCGAGATCGTAAGTATCCGGACTCCCAAATAACTTCATGATTTTTCTTTTCGCCACATGGTGTCTTTCTAATGCCGCATACAACCCTGCAGCCCGCCCAAGGATGATCTTCCCGCTTCGTTGAGCGGGTTCTTGGGTGCGTCGGATATGGATTCCCTTCCGACCTCCTCCACCCCCCGTGATGCGGATGATGCCGAGGTGGGATCCCGGGAAGGGACCCGCCAGGAGGAGGAGGCCCCGGAGGTGCCGCAGGGCAACCTCCCGGACTTTGCACCGGACTCCGCACCGGAACCTGTAGTGGCTCCGGAGTCCGGCGGGCAGCCCCTTCGTAAGAAGGGCAAGACTGTGACGCCGGCGGCCTCCGTCCAACCGGAGGCACCGGATAGCTTGCTGGAGGCGCTCAACGGCGCTTCCATCAAAGAGGAACACCGCACCGTCATGAGTGCAGTGATTCAGAAGGTTCAGCTCGCCAAGAGCGGGCTGACCGAAGCCTACAGCAGCCTTCTAACAGGCTTTGAGGTAAGTATTTTGATATACGTAAAATAGTACCGCATAGACAGTAGCCCCTGATGCTCGGTTCGGTGTTCGGAAAGAAAAGCCGGACTGAGGATCTAAAAAGATATACGCAGGAGTCATAAAAAATATGTCAATATGGGATTGCAGGCTGTGCTGCTGACCTCTGCCGCACTGACTGCGGAGGTTAATACTTTGAAGCAAAGCCTCGAGCGGTCCGAGAACGAGCTCGGCCGTGCCAAGAAGCAGCTCGAGGACAAGGAAGGTGAGTAACACCTTATTAAAATTGTACCTTACAGAAAAGGATTTGGTTGCAAGAAGAATGACAAGGATAACATGGGTATTGCAGGGGCCACGAACGAGGTGGTGACCCTGAAGGAGGCGGTGTCCGCGGCCGAACGTAATGCGGCCGCGGAGTGCACCGAGCGAGAGAAGCAGGAGACGCGGGTGGCGGAGGTACATCAAGAGCTCCATGCTCTTGTGGAAAAACATGAGAGTTTGGAGCGCGACTCAAAGACTCGAGAGTCCGAGCTTGCATCAGCTCTTGAGAGTGCCAAAGCCGCTAAGGCCGAAGCCTACAAGGCCCTCCAAGAAATCGAGGCGTTGAAGAAAAATAGCGGCGGGTAAGGCATTTTTCATGCAAAGTAAGCATGTGAGTGTGAGTTACCTATCACTTACCCGAATTCGGAGCTCTCCAGGAGCGTTCGCAGATCTGCCCCGCAGCATGTCCGATGCTGCCGCTTTCTATAGGGCCAAGGAGGGGAGCTCGATGGAGAAGGTCTTCTGGTCTCAGTATGCTGAGGCCGGACATCCGGTGCCCCTTAGCGACCAGCTGAAGCAGCTGGTCGAGCTCCACAAGGTGGCCGAACAGGCCATGAAGGGCCTCATAGTTCGGCTGTGGCCCAAGGAGGCCATGCCTGGGAGCTACTTCGGCCTGGTGCGACGGCTGGTGGATGCATGTCCATGGGTTGAAGTCATCAAGCACTCCGCCTGTATTGAAGGTGCCCGTCGGGCCCTTGCCCGCGCAAAGGTGCAATGGGGCAAGATGGATGATGAGAAGCTTGTGATGGACGTGCCACCGCCGGGCAAGGAGTATCGCACGCCCGACATGTATTATAAGAGTGTCCTGAAGGGTGCCCGCATTATTGCGGGTGAGTGCTCCAAAGATGTAATATTTGAGTAGACTCGCATTTTGTTATCCTGTGCGCTGAAAACTTTGTTCATATGTGCTAAGCAACACTTGTTAATTTAAAATATTACATTCTGTGCGGCCGTTTATCAAATCTGAGAGATGGCAAGTCGTCGGCTTCAGCCCCCATGCCACGAGTGCTGGGGTGTTCGGGATAAATTTGAGCACTCTTATTCCCATTTTTGGGTCCATCTAGGGAGGAGCTCAACACAACGAACAAGGAAACCGGACTTATAATGCTTGAACAATCTCACTTAGCCATAGAATTCTATAATTTTAAATTTCGGTGAAGCCCCTAGTGTTCGGAAGGCCGAATTTGGGGCGCTATCCACGCCTGGGCCGGACAAAGCCGGTTCCTCGCTCTAAGCGGCATAAGTCTTTAGGGACTCGAAAAAACCTCTCGAACAGCGACCGGCTCTCGCCTCATCATGACGGTCAGTTTTAGCTTTCTCCACTGAGGCGCTCGCCCAGCTCAACTGGGGCGCAATCGCAGTGGTTCTCCCAGTGCTACCTTAGCCGATACAACGGAACGTAAGGTACCAAAACATGGGAGCCGGGCAAATCCAACTATTGACCCAAGTCATGATTCGGAGCCGATTCATATAATGATATAAGTTTGGGGTGCCGCACTTGTGAAAGTGTTCGGACTTATCACACCATGATGCGGGAAACATAAGCCCCTGGTGTATTTAGCCGTACCAAAGTGTACGGATGCAACATGTCATAAATGAACATATGTATGAGAAAGAAATGCAATTATAAGCAAAAAGGTGCTGCATTGTTTATTCAAGAAATACTGCTGTGAATGCAGAATGATACAAATAGTGCGATAAGCAAGGGATGGGACTATTAAACATGTCCCCCTCCAGGGGTAGGCTGCGGAATGGTGTATAAAACAGAGTTAATGCTCGTAATGGAGACCACCTGGATATTCGTCGTAGCGTTTCTCCTTCCCTTGCTGATGCATCGTGAATTCGGCGTGTCTACTGCCGGACAGGGCCTCTGATGAACGGGTTCCTATGGGTAAAAAAAGGAAAAAGAGAAAAAAAAGAACGATGCACTTGAGAGCCCCTGGTGTGGTTAAGCCGCATTCTGGGCTTATCGTGGTCGTGCCTGTCACGCCCAATATGCAACCCTATCCAAAAGGAACTCGAAGGTCCCACCAAGGATAGACCCGCATATTGAAACGCTTTTGCAAGGGGGATATCATTACATCAACATTACATAATAGATGGGGATACATACATAAGGCATACAATGCCACACGAGTACATCAATACATCATACATAAGATCATCATCTGACTACGAATGAAACACAAGCAGCAACTCAAACGACATCCACCCTGCTAGCCCAGGCTGCCGACCTGGAACCTATCCCCTGACCGAAGCAGAAGAAGAACTCAACGCAAGCAAGCATCGCTCTCGCATCATGATCATCGCATAACCTGTACCTGCAACTGTTGTTGTAGTAATCTGTGAGCCACGAGGACTCAGCAATCCCATTACCATGGGTATCAAGACTAGCAAAGCTTAAAGGGTAAGGAAGGGGTAAAGTGGTGAGGTTGCAGCAGCGACTAAGCATATATGGTGGCTAACATACGCAAATAAGAGCGAGAAGAGAAGCAAAGGAATGGTCGTGAAGATAGCAATGATCAAGAAGTGATCCTGAACTCCTACTTACGTCAAACATAACCCAAAGACCGTGTTCACTTCCCGGACTCCGCCGAGAAGAGACCATCACCGCTACACACACGGTTGATGCGTTTTTATTCAGATCTGGTGTCAAGTTATCTACAACTGGACACTAACAAATTCCCATCTGCCTATAACCGCAGGCACGGCTTTCGAAAGATTATACCCTGCAGGGGTGTCCCAACTTAGCCCATGATAAGCTCTCGCGATCAACAAAGGATATACCTTCTCCCAGGAAGAACCAATTAGACTCGGAATCCCGGTTTACAAGACATTTCAACAATGGTAAAACAAGACCAGCAAAGCTGCCCGATGCGCCGACAAATCCCGATAGGAGCTGCACATATCTCGTTCTCAGCGCAACACCGGATGAGACATCCTACGAGTAAAACCAGACCTCGAGTTTCCCCGAGGGGCCCTGTAGTCTACTCGGTTCGGACCAATACTTAGACAAGCACTGGCCCGGGGTGCTAAAATAAAGATGACCCTCGGGTTGGCCGACCCAAGGGAAGGGTATAGGTGGTGGTGAGGCAAATGGTAAAACCAGGGTTGGGCCTTGCTGGAGGAGTTTTATTCAAAGCGAACTGTCAAGGGGATCCCATAAATCACCCAACTGCGTAAGGAACGCAAAATCCGGGAACATAACACCGGTATGACAGAAACTAGGGCGGCAAGAGTGGAACAAAACACCAGGCATAAGGCCGAGTCTTCCACCCTTTACCAAGTATATAGATGCATTAATAATATAAGAGATATTATGATATCCCAACATAATCCTGTCCACCATGGAGAAATCTTCAACTTCACCTGCAACTAGCAACGCTATAAGAGGGGCTGAGCAAAAGTGGTAACATAGCCAAACAACGGTTTGCATAGGAAAAGTGTCAAAGGTTAGAGGTTCATGGCAATATGGGAGGCTTGATAAACAGGTGATAGGTAGCGCAGCAAAGCGATAGAACGAAGCAACTAGCATAGCAATGATAGTAGTGAGATCCAGGGTAGCGGTCATCTTGCCTGAAATCCCGCAAGGAAGAAGAACGAGATCCATGAAGAAGACGAACGGATGAAGTCGAACGAATCCTCACAACTCCGGAACGAAACCGAAGCTAATGAGAGAAGCAAACCGGAAAGAAGCATACAACATGGTAAATGCACAAGCATAAACATGGCATGATGCACAAACAAGTATGATGCATGTTCGGTTTAAATGAGGCATGGCATGGCAAAGTGCAACAAACAATACTACAAGTTAAGTGGAGCTCAATATGCAACGAGTTGCATATTGACGAAACACCACAAGCAACTATTTAGTTGATCTTGTTTAAGCTACCAAACAATATTAAATGTTGTTAAACATGGCAAGAGGTGAAACATAAGTAACTAGCTATCTAGGCAAGTTTAAATGAGGCCGGAATAACAAACAACAATTACGGAAAATCCCCATATGCAATATTCTAATTTGGTACTGTTCTGCCTCATATACAATTTTAATGTTGTTAAACAGCAAAATAAAGTGCACCATGTTAATCTAGGCATTTTTCCACCCCATTTACATATAAAGTTTATTTAAAATGGAGCTACGGTTATTTAGTTATGAAATAAAGCATTTTAACATGGCATTTATACAAATTTAAACAAACAACATTTTAAACATTTTAACATGGGATGAAAGTGGCATATTATGAAACTAGATGAAATTCTAAGCACTTTACATATATAATTTGTTTTAATCCGATGCACGGTTGGTGATTTATTAAATGCATGAACAACAGGGGTCAATCTGCAAAACTGCATTTTACTGGATAATAGAGAAAATCGCAGCGCAGGGAAAAAAACTACGCGGGCCGAAACAAGCTGGCCCAACAGGAGGAAAAACAGAGGAGGGGCGCTGGGGTGTGGCCTCACCCATGGGCCTTGGCCCGATTGGAGGGGAGGCTGCTGCAGGAGGGGCGCTGGGCCTGGATGCGGGTTGTGGCCTAAGCGATAGCTGCAGAGGCCTTTGCGGGTGTGACGCTGGTCAACATGCAGCGGTCGAGCTATTGATGCTCGATGCAGGGAAGCTGCGGGCGGCGCCTGGAGGTAGCAGGGGACCGGCGGCGGCAAACTTGGCGGGGAGATGGCCTCCGACGACACGTGGATGGCGGGGACGTGAGGATCCGGCCCAGCACGGCCGGATCTGGCAGTCTCCGGTGTCGAACGTAGCAGGCCAGCGGCGGGAGCTGCAAGGCCATGGTGGGGAATTAAATTCAGAGAAGTGGCAGGGAGGGAGGAAAGAGATAGGAGAAGGAGGGGGACGGGCAGAGGGAGGCGGACCCGATGGAGCTCGTGCTCCGGCGAGCTACTGTTCGTTGCCGGCCAGACGGAGACGGGGCTTGGCGCAGAAGACGCGGACGACGAGGAGGAGACAGGGCCTCGGGTGCTCGCAAGCGAGGGGAAAGCGAGCTCCGGCTCGAACCAGACGAAGGACTTGGCAAAACGGGCGTGGAAGAAAGAGCTCAGGCTCCTACTTGCTGCTCGGGGGTCGCCGGACGAAGCAGGACGACGGAGGCGGCGCCATGGATCTTGGGCGAGCTCCTTCTCGTTCCTGTACAGAGTGAGGTAGAGGACTGAGAGAGAGAAAGTGAAGAAGAAGGAGAGAAGTGGAGCGGAACAAAGAGACGAGGCACGGCCTGGCCGTGGTCTTGCCGGCAGCGGGCGTGGATGAAGGCAGCTGCGGCGGCCGGACGCGTCCAGGGGACAGGGAGGAGGTGGTTGGATGGATCGGTGGACTGGTAGGCGGAGGCTGCGAGTGGAGGGGGGGAGGATTTGGATCAGGTGCAGGCTTGGATCCCGAGGGAGAGGAGTGGCGGCGGGAGGATGGGGATGGGACAGCCGGCCTAGGTTTTAGGGTTAGACTATATATATATAAGAAAGAGGGGGGAGTTTGGATCATCTGATTAAAATCGGATGGTCAAGAATAAAATACTTCGGGAGTCCAAACAAATGAAAAAAGATATTTTAGGGATGTTTGGGGTTGATCCGGGCCCATCGGTAACGACAGCTTGGGCCAGGTTCGGGGAAGTTTCGGACACGCACGCAAGGGGGGGTTTGGTCGTCACGGTCAAGAGGGAAGCAAAAACCCGATTGGTCTGGAACGCTCAGCGCGAGCAAGGCGATCCGAGGGAAGGTGATGAAGGCAAAGGGAGAAATGGCAACGACGAACGAATGCAAGTTTTAAGAAAACGATGCCGATGCAATGCGAATGATGACATGAGACGAGTAGCATGACATGAACAAAAAGCAAAACAAAAGACAAAACCCAACCACGGAGAAAATAACATATCACCTAGCCGGAAATGGCAAGAGTCGGAGTTACAAATATGGAAAGTTGCATCCGAGGCGTTACAGTGCCCCTCCCCCTATGCCCATGGTATCTCCAGAGCGTAATGATGTACGCGAAGGACCAGTCTTGCGATTTTGCAGGGGCTAGGGTTGGGGCCGCCTTGCTACGCGTGCTCGGAACGTGCCAGGTGCTCTTGTTGTAGGTTACTCCGGGCGCGTTTAGCCGTGTCCGGTCGCTTAACGGCCGGACTCGAGAATTGCCTTAAGAGGCTGCACTGTACTTCTGCCGCGAGAGCCACTGTATGTTCCTCCATTCGGAGAGAGCGTTCAGTGTTTCCGTTGACCGTGATGACTCCTCGAGGGCCTGGCATCTTGAGCTTGAGGTATGTGTAGTGCGGAACCGCATTGAACTTTGCAAACGCTGTACGTCCTAGCAGGGTATGATAGCCGCTGCGGAACGGAACTATGTCGAAGATTAACTCCTCGCTTCGGAAGTTATTCGGGGATCCGAAGACCACTTCCAGTGTAACTGAGCCTGTACAATTGGCCTCTACACCTGGTATGACGCCTTTAAAGGTTGTCTTTGTGGGTTTAATCCTTGAGGGGTCTATGCCCATTTTGCGCACTGTATCCTGATAAAGCAGGTTCAGGCTACTGCCGCCGTCCATCAGGACTCTGGTGAGGTGAAATCCATCGACGATTGGGTCTAAAACCAATGCAGCGAATCCGCCGTGGCGGATGCTGGTGGGGTGGTCCCTTCGATCAAAAGTGATCGGGCAGGAGGACCATCGGTTGAACTTCGGGGCGATTGGCTCCATCGCGTATACATCCCTGAGTGCACGCTTCCGCTCCCTTTTGGGTATGTGGGTTGTGTATATCATGTTCACCGTCCGCACTTTTGGGGGGAAACCCTTCTGTCCTCTATTGTTCAGCGGTCGGGTCTCTTCCTCGTCATCGCTATGCATCCCCTTGTCGTTGTTTTCGGCAATTAGCTTGCCTGCCTGCTTGAATACCCAACAGTCCCTGTTGGTGTGGTTAGCTGGCTTTTCGGGGGTGCCGTGTATCTGGCACGAGCGATGGAGTATTCGGTCCAAATTGGACGGACCCGGAGTAGTTCTTTTGAATGGCTTTTTCCGTTGACCGGGTTTAGAGCCTCTGAATCCGGCATTAACTGCCGTATCCTCACTATTGTCGCCGTTAATGCGGCATTTGTTCTTGTTGCGATGCGACCTGCCATTGCGGTCCTTGATATCCGGACTGTCAGAATTTTTGCTGAGGTTGTTGCTGCGGGCTAGCCAGCTCTCCTCTCCCGCACAGAAGCGGGTCATGAGTGATGTGAGGGATGCCATGGATTTCGGCTTTTCCTGTCCCAGGTGCCGGGCAAGCCACTCGTCGCGGATGTTATGTTTGAAGGCCGCGAGGGCCTCCGCATCCGGACAGTCGACAATTTGATTTTTCTTAGTTAAGAACCGTGTCCAGAATTGTCTGGACGATTCGTCTGGCTGCTGAATTATGTGGCTTAGGTCGTCAGCGTCTGGTGGTCACACATACGTGCCCTGGAAGTTATCCAGGAATGCGGCTTCCAGGTCCTCCCAACTCCCAATTGATTTTGCAGGCAAGCTGTTAAGCCAATGCCGAGCTGGTCCTTTAAGCTTGAGTGGGAGGTATTTGATGGCGTGAAGATCATCACCGCGGGCCATGTGGATATGAAGGAGATAGTCTTTGATCCAAACCGCGGGGTCTGTTGTGCCATCATAAGATTCAGTATTCACGGGTTTAAACCCTTTGGGGATTTGATGATCCATTACTTCATCTGTGAAGCATAGTGGGTGTGCAGCGCCTCTGTATTGGGCTATATCACGACGAAGCTCAAAAGAGCTTTGTCTACTGTGTTCGGCCCGGCCGGACTTGCTGTGTCCGGCGCGACGGTTGTCGTCACGTATCATGGGGTGCCCATGCGATCCGTAGATCGATCTTGATTGTCTTGCCTTATCCTCCAATATATCTCGCAAGTCCAGAGCGTTCCCCTGTGGCCTTGTGCTTTTCGAGCGATGCCGGGGTACGGTTCTAGTGGAGGGCCTAGAGGCCTCTCTGTCGCGGCCACGGGGTGGTCGGTCAGCCGTGTTGTCCACTGGTGATGCAGGTTCATATGCCTCCTCCTCTAATCGGGGGAGCAGCTTGCGTTTAGGGTAGCTTTTGGAGGGGCGTTCGAGCTCATGCTCTTCGGCCGCAAGGACTTCAGTCCATCTGTCGGCTAGCAGATCTTGATCAGCTCTAAGATGTTGCTGCTTTTTCTTGAGGCTGTTTGCCGTGGCCATAAGCCTGCATTTAAAACGCTCTTGTCCGACGGGATCCTCAGGCACGACAAATTCGTCGTCGTCGAGGCTTGCCTCGTCTCCGGAGGGAGGCATGTAATCCTCTACCTCTTCGTCTGCCGCTCTCTCATGAGGGCTGGCGTCTCCGTCCTCCTGTGCTGAATCTTGCTGGAGGGGGTTGTCTTCTGCACTGTCTGGGGTGTTATTATCTCCGGTGCCGGAATCTCCATTCTTGCTGTGGCGGGATTTAGAGCGGCACCGCTGACGCCGGCGCTTGGGCTGTTTCTTGGAGGGGTCATCCTCCGCTGTTCCTTCGCCATTCCCATCCTTTGGGATATCCACCATGTATATGTCATATGATGAGGTGGCTTTCCAGTGCCCAGTAGGCGCTGGTTCTTGGTCGTCTCCGGCATCGTCGTCCATACCGTCGATATCTTCGGAGTCGAAGTCTAGCATGTCGGTTAGATCGTCGATAGTGACTACCAAGTGGGTGGTGGGTGGGCGTTGAATTTCTTCGTCGTCTGCATCCCAACCATCCTGACCGTAGTCCGGCCAAGGCTCTCCTGATAACGAGAGATACTTTAGCGAATTCAAGATGTCGCCGAAAGGTGAGTGTTGAAAGATGTCCGCAGTGGTGAACTCCATGATCGGCGCCCAATCGGATTCGATTGGAGGGGGCACGGGAGGTTCGGAGTCCGGCACCTCAGAGTCACGAGCTTCACGAGGGACAAGGTCAGTATTCGGCTCCATCACCATAGAGGTTGCAGCCCCCGAGGTGGTGTCTAGCCACCCGTCCTCGATCTGCGCAGCCGGCTCCGAATTGAGGGTCGGAGCGGACTCATGTGCGGCCTCCAGGGCACTGTCCGGCTGTAGAGCTAAATCATGCCCATCCTGACAGTGCGGCGTGCTCGGCTGTGGCTCGAATCCATCGAAGATCAAGTCCCCGTGGATGTCAGCCGTGAAGTTCAAACTTCCAAATCTGACCTGACGGCCAGGGGCGTAGCTTTCAATCTGCTCCAGATGGCCAAGCGAATTGGCCCACAGTGCAAAGCCGCCGAATACGAAGATCTATCCGGGGAGAAAAGTCTCACCCTGGACTGCATCGTTGTTGATGATCGAAGAAGCCATCGAGCCTATCGGTGACGACACAGAGGAACTCTCAATGAAAGCACCAATGTCAGTGTCAAAACCGGCGGATCTCGGGTAGGGGGTCCCGAACTGTGCGTCTAGGCAGATGGTAACAGGAAACAAGGGACACGATGTTTTACCTAGGTTCGGGCCCTCTTGATGGAGGTAAATACCTACGTCCTGCTTGATTGATATTGATGATGTGGGTATTACAAGAGTAGATCTACCACGAGATCAAGGAGGCTAAACCCTAGAAGCTAGCCTATGGTATGATTGTTGTTCGTCCTATGGACTAAAGCCATCTGGTTTATATAGACATCAGAGAGGGCTAGGGTTACACAGAGTCGGTTACAATGGTAGGAGATCTACATATCCGTATCGCCAAGCTTGCATTCCACGCCAAGGAAAGTTCCATCCGGACACAGGACGAAGTCTTCAATCTTGTATCTTCATAGTCTTGGAGTCCGGCTGATGATGATAGTTCGGCTATCCGGACAACCCCTAGTCCAGGAGTCCCTCAGTGAGAAGGTGCAACATTCACGCGGTCGTCCTCGACGACGGCTCTTACCCACTGCTGGGCATGTCCCGATCAGCCTGCCTTGCCGTTCTCTCCCAAGCACCGCTGGCGAGGGAGGGCCTCTGACCCCTTCTTCCTCGCTGTCGTAGTGTGGGCAGATCCGGCCTCCCGCCGCCCACCTAGCGACATCCCGGCAGCCATCAGGTATAACTTCCTTCGAAACCGGCCTTGCTCTACTTCCTGAGCTCCTGACGTCGCTGCATTTGTATCTTTTACTATTTCTCAGGCCCCCTCGTAGATAGGATCGATCGGCTGTTTGAAAACCACCTATTTTTTACGTTTAAGAGGTAAAACTAGTTCATGCACTCGAATCTAGTACTACTTGGTTCAAACAAGGAAGAAAGGGGTGGGGGTGGGGGAGGATTTGTTACCTGAATCAAGGACTTGGTCGAAAGAGGAAATAATGGGGGCGAAAAGTAGCAGAGATTGGCTATCCAACTGGTCTCTAGGTCTAATAGGGAAATAAAGGGAAACACAGTACAAACTCAATATAAACCCGATCTATTGGTTGAAAAAGGAAAGAAAGTGGGGACTGGGGGACAAGTCAACAGAGTAAGTCCAGCACTATATTTGCTAGCCTCACACAGTATAAGGTGGCTATACCGAACAAAAATGGGACCAACCCAGATATCCTGTTCTGATGTTTGTTGCCCCGAGCCACTCTTACGTAATGCCACTAGTAAAATGTAGCAGTCGCACTGTTAAAAGTAAGGACACGTTAAACCAATGTTGTTTTCAATGTAATGCCTCCAGTAATATGAATCAATGGCACTTCTTTACATGTCCTGCTAAAATTTCCCATTAAGATAAGTTGGTTCTTTTCGTTAGAAATGCAACTGTCCTGGTCCGCCTACTCTCCCGTGCCCAAAGTAATGTCGTACTTAACGGTTGTTATAGTTAATCCTAATGCCCACACTAATATCTAGCAATGCCACTGCTTTATAAATTTCTATTGTCCTTGTAGGACTGCCATTCAGATAAGGAACATGCTTCTTTTCATTTGATGCATGTTTCATCACTTGTTAGTCACCCTCCTTTCCACCTTTTTTGTGCAAATAGAGATATACATTTCACGCTTTATCTTAGTTGAACTGCACAAATGATATCCAAATTATAGTTGAGCATTCCAGGGGCTTCACAACCAACCTTGATGTTGCTCAATTTTATTGCAACTAATGAAGAAGAAGCTCTGTGGGTTTCGTTTTCTGATGGAAATGGAACCGGGGCTGGAGCCCTTTTCTTAAAAAAATTTGAAGAAGAAGCTGCTAGCTCACGGAACATTGCTTCATTTTAGGTGAACTGCACCAAAAGGTCCCATGAATTGAATCATCCAAGTTGGTGACTGAAAGAGCCAGCTTCAGCATCCCAGTCTAAGCACCCCCGGCCTCCATCCTTGCGACGCACGGTACACCTCGTTTGCCACCTGCTCGACCCTAGTGTCACTGATAAAATGAAGTAATAATACAGTTAAAATAGAGCGAGTGTCATCTCTATCATTTCATTTCCAATGTAGATAAAGAAAGTGCTTCTGTTTGTTAATGTATGTTTCATCAACTAGTCCCATTGTTAATGTTTAAGCGTTTCTGCAAACTGGGGTGCTTAATTTTAGTTGATATGTACAAAAATAGAGATTTGAATGTCTCAAGGCGCCCCCTTGTACTACCGCTGTACACCGATGTTCATCACTAGTAGAAGGTGTATCTGGGAGACTTGGGACGATGTTCAGTATGAGGCGTACCGTATGAGGCGTCGCAGGGCCCATCTCGCCCTCGCAGCATGGCATACTATGATACTATCACAATATTTTCTTCTATTTATTTTGTGTGTTTGATCAACTAGTGCCACTATAATGTAATCATGCTTTTTCATTATCTGTGCAAACAGGGTTATTCGGCTGCATTTTGGTGGAACTGCACAAATGTACGTACGGAACCGGCATACATGCAGAGTGCGAGGTGTGCCAAGTAAAAATTACCGACACCAACCATGCTGCATGCACACATTGGCATCCACCACCACAAGTGGGATGTGTGGCACTCTCTATGGACGGATCTTTCTTGGCAGCAAATCCTCTAACCAAATACTAGTAGCTTATATTGGCAGTTGTCTAGGGAGTACTCTTTTCTAAAAGAAGCACCAATCTATTTTTCTTTGTTTGTACACTGTGTCACAACTTTGACCCAAAGGTCCAGAGCTATTTTAGGGTGATTGGCGTAGTACTCGGAGACTGATTGTAAGCATGATTTTCATTAGCTGTCACATTGATTGTAAGCATGAGCAGGTGGAAGATTAGGTTAGTGCGAAGCTTACCTTAAACCCTACCGCCGCCGTTGAAACGAGGCGAGCGTCGAGGGAACCGTGGAGAACGGCGGGGAATCGACGTCTCGCCATCCGTCCTCCTCTTGCGGTGGGAGAACGAATACTCTTGTGGCTCCGGCTGGCTCTGCACCCTCACTAACGGCACACCATACTCGATCGATTCGTTATCCTATGGGTGCTCGACCTTCGACCTGTATGCCCACCACCTCCGCCTGACTGTTGCCTCGGGCGAATCTGTCTGCTCCATCGCCCAGAGGAGATACTCGATGAACTCGGAGGACTACGGCGTGACTGCCGCCGAGGAGTACATGTACATCGTCGCCCTCATCACTGCCGTCTCGCTCTTTCGCATACATTGCCACATGGCCCGCACCGTCCTCGAAATCTCCCACTCATTGTCAAACCAACTAAGGATCTCCTTCAACCTGGCTAACTTTTCCTGGTCGCCACCGGCGATCTGCCTGATTCGCTGCTGCATCCTCTCCATAGATGTCCTTCTGAGTGGTCCGGTGCTAGCTTTGGAAGATGGGAGGAGAGACGGGTGGTCTTGCAATAGAGAAGAGGGAGAGGCAAGACAATGGTTTTGGAATGGAGATGATGGAGAGGAGAGGAGGTGGTTTTGCAACGGAGAAGATCAGAAGAGGGAGAGGCGAGACGATGGTTTTGGAATGGAGATGATGGAGAGGAGAGGAGGTGGTTTTGCAATGGAGAAGATCAGAAGAGGGAGAGGCGAG
>NC_041393.1:117737159-117738383 GCF_002162155.2 Triticum dicoccoides | reverse complement strand
ATGGTGGTTTTGGAATTGAGATGATGGAGAGGAGAGGAGGTGGTTTTGCAATGGAGAAGATCCGAAGAGGGAGAGCCGAGATGGTGGTTTTGGAATGGAGATGATGGAGAGGAGAGGAGGTGGTTTTGCAATGGAGAAGATCGGAAGAGGGAGAGGCGAGACGGTGGTTTTGGAATGGAGATGATGGAGAGGAGAGGAGGTGGTTTTGCAATGGAGAAGAGGGAGAGGAGCGTGCGACAGCGATTTAGGATAGAAGGTCGGCGCGCTGTGACTGGATCAAAATCAAAATCAATTTACCCTTCAATTAAGAAAGCGACCCCACATTAACTAGTCTCCCTTTTATTCTGGGTCATAATTGACCATGATTTTCACACATAAAATATATGTTATACGTTGCAAAAATAATATAATTTGAAAGTACATTCAGATATGAACCAAACGATACAATTTTTGGTGACATGCATTCACATTTTGCATGGGGTACGTGGTCAAACTTTGACCCAAAATACGCAAAACAACAAAAGAATACTTCCAAGACCAGCGCCGCTCTTCCGCTCTTATCCTCTTAAACCACCGCCGCTCTTCTCCTGTTCCAATCTAAATCTAGCGCCGCTCCTCTCCTCTTCCATTTCGAAACCACCGCCCCTCCTCTCTTGTTCCAGTCCAAAACCAGCGTCGCTCCTCTCCCGTTCTAATCCAAAACCAGCGCTGCTCCTCTCCTCTTCCATTCAAAAACCACCGCCGGCGAGTGAAGGTGCTGTGGAGAAGTAGATCGATGGAGGAGTACAACCGATACATGAGGATCACAGACGGCGGCCTTGTGAAGCTAGCTAGGCTGTTGGAGATACAGTCTTGATTTGACAACAAGGACCAACTAGAGGCGATGACGACATCCATGGCCAAATATATGCAACAGAGCGAAAAGGCGGTGATACTCCTGGAGGGAGTCGCGCCGGAGTACATAGAGCTGCTCCTCTCGGCCATGGAGCAAACAGATTCACCGAATCCGATCATGAGGGAGCGGTGGTGGGAGTATCGATCCCAGATGGAGCATCCACCAGAGATTGAAGGATCGAGCATCTACATGGTGTCGTTTGTGAGGGTGTCCTTCCAGAGTGAGCCGGTGGAGTCTTTGTCGACCGAACCAAACTGCAAGAGGAGAAAAGCAGTTGGCCCGACGATGCTTCCCCGCCATCGTCTCCCTCGCCGTTCACATCGTCTCAC
>NC_041393.1:117713820-117736936 GCF_002162155.2 Triticum dicoccoides | reverse complement strand
AAGAGGAGCTTAGGGTTGTTAGTATTTGCAGGTTGTGAATTGTGTTTTGTGTTGTGTATTTTTAGAGTACTTTCATATATGAATGTCTTTTGAATTTCAGATTTGCAGTATTGAGCATATGAAGTATTTTATGAATTCTAGAGATCTATTTTAGCACTTAAAAATGTAGTTTCATAGGAGTATAAAAGTGCAGACAATGTGATTCTCAGAGATGAAACTGCAAGTTTCAGTTTCAGATAAGAAATTGCAAGTTCAGTTTCAGATAAGAAACTGCAACATTCAGTTTCAGATAAGAAACTGCAACTTTCAGAGGCAGAGCATTTATATTAACACGGCCTTTTCACACAGGGTTAACATCATGTTGGAAGTTTTATTCGTGGTCAAAAATGGAACTACCAGCCAGTTAACATCATGCTGATCAACATTCATGCATAGCACATCTTCATATGATGCACAGTCAAAATGCTCACACAATGTCGAGTGTGCGAAACACAGAGAAAACGAGGGACGAAGTTTTGGCAAGTGTTGGACGTGGTTTTGGGCTGCCCCATCTAGGCTTTCATTTTTAACATGCGCAGCCCGCGACCTCGGATGGGAGGTCCATAGGCCTGTTTGTATTTTCTTAGTGCCGTCATGTATCGACCGGCCTATGGACCTCCCATCCGAGGTTTTATTTTTGGCAACCTAATTTATGTATTTTTTTGAAGAAAACACAGAGGTCTGTTCTGTTTTTCTATATAAGAATAGGAACGCCGGGTCCAACTTATGTTTCCTTTCTAACTATATTATATATATTTAAATTATTTTATATGTTATTATATATTATTTTTATTGTCATCATATATTTAACAGATACTTACATATGTAAGAAAACAATATCCCACATCTTATTAACTTATAAAAATATTTTCATAACAAATAAAATCCTGGATTGTTTTGGCACGAAAATCCTAGTGATTGTGTACAAAAGTTTGGTAAGATTTAAGGACGAATGTAATAATATCACTTATTATTTAAATATATTTATAACAAAATGGTCAGCCCCTTTTTATTTTTTGATAACATTGCTGGCCCAACCCAACATTATAATTAGAATCAGCCCAGCAAAATCATGTATTTTGAGAAAGTGCAAATGGCCTGTAATTTTTTAGGAAATAAAATAAATGGGCTGCATGGACGCTACATTATTTGTTCACCCAGCCCAGCTAATGGATGTAATTCAAAAAAAGATCAAATTGACTGTAAATTCTACCGCGCAAAAAAAGACTGTAAATTCTAAAAAAATGGGTTGAATACGTGCCACATTTTTGGAGGCTGAAATGTGGGCCAATAGTTCGAAGCCAACGCAAGTCGTTGTCAATTTAGTCAACAAATGATTCTGACATGTTTGCCGTTGGATTTACATCCAACGACCGGCATCCATCTTCAATCTCTCGTCTTCTTCCTCCAGCGCCGCCGGGACCACCTCCCGCCTCCTGCTGCTAGCAGCTCTGCTTAGCACGCTTCGCTATGAAGCGCTACTCCACCGTTGGCCAGGCCATCCCCCCACCCCTCCACACCTCCTGTTCTTCTCCACCGTCTGCCGAACCAGACCGCACTAGAACCAGTTAACCCTTGTACACCTCTCCGTCTGCGACTCTACTCCCGCGTCTTCCCATCTCCGGCTCATTGCTGTCCGGGGCCTCGCCGTCATCCACAACCTTGGATGCGCTCGGCGCGGCGTGGTCAACGTGGTCAATGAACGACACCATCAGAAGTAGACTGTGCGTGGAGAGGCTGACAGCTGGGTCCACAGCCGCACACAAGGAAATGCCTCCTTATTACGCGCAAAATAATAATTCCTCCACCTGACATCTGGGATCCACCGGAAGGGCCTCTGTATTTCGTGAAAAAACGTGCCCCCCGCTGACATGTCGGACCCACCAGCTATCTTCGCACGCAAGGAAGTGCCTCCTTATTACGCACAAAAAAAGAATACTCCCCCTGCCAGCTGGAACCCAGCATAGTGGGTGGCTGACTTGTGGGCCTACCAAGTTGACGGGGACGGAGGGCTTTGTCAACTTAGTCAATATGAACGATTCTAGCTCCTGTTACAGTATGATGTTCATTCAACGGCCGTAGTGCTTCTTCAACCTCTGGTCTTCTTGCTCCAGCCGCCCAAACCAGCGCCAGTCGTGCCACGTGCTCCTGCCTCCCATGGCCGGCTGTGATGCCGCGGAGGCCTCACCGCCCCCTACTACTCCCACCGCTGGCTAGGCCATCCCTCTACTCACCCACACCCCCTGTTATTCTGTGGCGACAGCAGCCTCACACCGCAGCCGAACCAGTGAACCCTCATACCCCTCTTCGCGTGGGCATCCACTGCTGCGTCTTCCCCGGCTCCGAGTCGTCCCCTTCCTAGGCCTCTCCGTCGTCCACCGCCGTGGTGCTCTCGGCGCGGTGTGGTCAACGTGGTCAAGGAACGACTTCCATCGGACATGGACTGTACGTGGAGAGGCTGACAGCTGGGTCCACGGCCGCAACAAGGAAGTGCCTCCTTATTACACGCAAAATAATGATTCCTCCACCTGACAGCGGGGACCCACCGGATGGGCCACCATATTTCGCGAAAAAAACGTATCCCCCTGACTGTTGGGACCCACCAGCTACATCTTCGCATGCAAGGAAGTGCGTCCGGGCAAAAAAAACGATTCGCCCCCCTCACTGCTGGGACCCACCAGCTACATCTTCGCAGGCAAGGAAGTGCCTGACAGTCGGGACCCACCGGGTCGAAGCGTACGTAGCGTTGTCATTCTGGTCGCGAACGTGTACGTAGATACTGGTGGATGTAGAGGCGCGCACATGTCGTAGTAGAGGCGCTCTCGTGTCGTAGTAGAGGCGCGCTCATGTCGTAGTAGAGGCGCGCACGTAGCATGTACACGTACGTACAGCGGCTAGTGCGCGAGAAAGAAAATACGGCCACGTATGTGTACATACGGGCAGGGTCTCGAACGCCTACTCGTGCATATATACGTACGGCTAGGGCTTGTGTACATGGCTGGGTCGGAACAGAGAAACAACGTCATCGTCGTGTTCATGGGGAGCCAACCGGCTGGGTCAGAACGGAATGCGTCGTCGTGTTCATCGGGAGGGCTTGGACGGAACAGGCGATGGAAACGAGCCCTGGCGTACCGTAGAACGGAGGAAACGGCCTTCTGTTCGACCGGCCACGTTCGAAGCGGGATCCTGTTGATCGGGAGGGGTGTGGCGTACCACAAAACGGAGGAAACGGACCTCCTACGGTCGAAATGGGGGTCCTGTTGATCGGGAGGGGTGTGGCATACCGCAAAACTGAGGAAATGGACCTCCTACGGTCGAAACGGGGGTCCTGTTGATCGGGAGGGGGTGTGGCATACCGCAAAACAAAGGAAACGGACCTCCTACGGTCGAAACGGGGGTCCTGTTGATCGAGAGGGGTGTGGCGTACCGCAAAACGGACTTGTGTTGGAGCACTACGGCCGAAACAGGGGTCCTGTTCATTAGGAGGGGTGTGGCGTACTGCAAAACGGGACTCCACGGGATACTGTTCATCTCCACCGTCGACCCCCTCCAGCCTCCACGGGATACTGTTCATCCACCGTCGACCTCCTCCAGCCTCCACCTGTGACTGTTCATCCACGGGCTCCTGTTCATCCAGCCTCCACTGTGCGCTACTCCACCGTCTACTATTCAACCACCCCTTTCCACGGGCTCCTGTTCAACCACCCCTCCACAGGCTACTGTTCATCCACCCCTCCATCATCTACTGTTCATCCAGCCCTCCACGGGGTCGTCCTATTCATCCAGCCCTCCACACCACGGGGTCCTGTTCATCAAGAGGCAACGCCACCGCTCACTGTTCATCCAAACCCCCCTCAACGCTCATTGTTCATCCAATCGATCGGCTTCAGTTAGCAGCAGTAGAGAAGGAATCGCTCGATCAGGTTCAGTTAACAGCCATCGATCGATCGCTCGGGTTCAGTAACGCGTAGCCTGTAGTGCAATCGCTCGGGTTCAGTTAGAGCCCAACGCCTCGCTCGGGTTCAGTTAGAGCCAACACCTCGCACACACACACGTACGTGTACGAGAGAAACGCGCATCGCTCGGCCCCCGACCTCGCTCGGTTTTTTTTGTCATGGACGGCCCAAAGAATGTCATGCAGCTGCGTCTCCGGCCCGCCCAGGACGAAAATCCCATTTTTTGTCATGATTTTTTGTCATAGAAGTAGGAGCCCACCACATCTATGGTGATACCGGGTTTTGTCACAATTATCGTCATACAAGTGTCATATGTATGACATAATTTTTTTGTTCGGCCCAAAATGTCACGGATGTGTCTTTTTTGTAGTGCTAGGTGGTGAATATCCAGTTTCTAAAAACCACATTTGTCCCCTAAAAATGCCACATTTGTTTCTTCTTTAGTTTAGAAAAAAGTGGTCAAGGCCTCTTTCTTAAATACTACATAAAAACCATGGTATTAGAGGTGCTACGGTTCATAAACGATGGTATTTGTTGAAGCCAAACACCTCAAAGTTTTAAAAAATTGTGGTTTCTAAGAAAGCCATAGTATTCTCCAAATACTTTAAAAAAACTAGGTTGCCAAATACAATTGTAGTTTTTTTTGGAGTATTAATGAAACAACTCCGGACCGAGCTTTTCTTTCCTCTCTCCCAAGGTGACTTGGGAAAGCTCCAACCCCCTCGATCTTTGCCGGCGAGCTCGTGGATTTGCCTCCCCTCTGCCTGCCGCTCCGACGGCTGATGGCGGGGAGGAGAATCCTGGTGTCTTGACTCCCGCTAGTAGATAGGTAGTGTTTTAGTCCTCAAGGGGCGGCGTTTGGACAGATGGCGGCGCTCCTTCTTCGAGTCAGTCTTCGGAGCTCCGGTCGTCCTCAATTTCGTCCGTTGGGACGGGTTAGACGGAGCTCCGACATAGATTCCTGCCAGCTCCTTGGGGCGGCGAGGTTAGGGTTTCCTGCCATGCGTATGCAACGGCGATATTTGGTGTCAGGTTCTTTAGATCAATTCAAGGATTCAACAACGATGACTGCGGCTCTAGGGCGCTGGTCCTTAGGGGCACGTGCATGAAGACTTCCCTGCTGTCATTGACAAGGTCAGGCCGGCTTCAGTATAGGAGCGACGATAGCGGCACGTTGGCGGCTCGTTCTGGTGACGGTAATGGTCTTTCGGTGATTCATGAACCTCGATGTAATTTTTATTATATTTGAGGTGCTTTGTACATCCGCTGAATCTTTACAATAGATCTGATCATTTTCACAATTTTTTAGTAAAACAACTCCAGACCTCTTTTTTTAGAAAAGAACGCTCGTTAGACTCTTGCCCTCTTCACCTATTTTGGTCGATCTACATCCTGCATTATTACTGTATAAATGTATATGTACACGTATTTCATTGTATCAGCGGCTAAGCCGTGTATGCTTAGGTGATTGTGTAGGATCAGGCGCCTACGGCGACTTAATAAATCTGAAGATGATATGCCGGCTCAGTCTTTCAAAGGTGCTCAGAGGGGTAGGGTGTATGTGTGTGCGTTCATAGGGATGAGTATATGCGTGTATGTATGGGCGCTTGCATCTGTACTGTGTTCAAAAAATAATAGTATCAGTCCAATATAGCCTAGCCTTGTAATGTACACGTGAGTTCTTATCATTGTGACACACATACCCATATATCAATGCATCTTTTTAAACATAGTACAGACACAAACGCTTATACATACGCGCATACACTCACCCTTATACCATGTATCATTGCACCTTGGTACCGTGAGTCCTATTTGGCACGTAGTTCAGCAAATAGCGACCTACCGGTAACCCCTCGGTGCATGTCTAGTGTATGGGTCGGCCCAGTCTAATTTTATGCCGCCAGCTTTCGGAAGGTTCTAAGATCTTCGGTGAACCTATAATTACACCAGACCGCATATAGCTCTCCTCACGAGAAACTCCTCCCATAACAAGGGTTCTCTCGCTCCCGCCGTTGCCGCCGCTGCCGCTGATCCGGCTTGTTTCCAATGGCTTTAGGCCAACTCCAACGCATGACCACCTCATGTCTGCGTTTGTCCGTTTGGGCCAAAGCCGAACAGACGACACGGCCCAACGCACAGCCTTATCATTAAATTTTGTCCGTTTAGCATCTGACCCGCCCCATTTCCGGTGCAAACCTGTGCCTGATTTGCATCCACGCGGAGATCAAATGGACGGCCACGCGCTTGCTCGTTGTTCGCTTTGGGGACGCGTGGCGTCCGTCCACCTACCTCCACTGCCCAAAATCAATGCGCATGCATGTCAAGCCTCGGTTGTCAGCCACCTAGCAGGTGGGTCATCATCCTTCTTAATGTGGAAGCTGTGGACCGACCAGTCCACAGCTTCCACTTCCTAGTCGGTCTACCTCCTTAAGCCCTGACACGAGCAAACCCTAGCCGCCGTCGTCACATCCCACTTGCCCACCTCCCTGCTGGTGCCATGGGCTGGCATTGGATCAGCAAGGGGAAGCACGGCCACGAGGTAGGCTCCTCCTTTGGTCGACGCCGCTCTAGCAGGTCCTCGCCGCCCGCACCACCTGCTTCGCCCGAGTTTGAGATCCCGCCGTCGGTGGCTAGGCACCGCAATAGCCGAACGTCCACGTCGGTGTCTATCGGCACTACTGGGAGATGGCGATGCCAGGATACATCTCCAATGTATATATAATTTTTGATTGTTCCATGATGTTATATTATCATTCTTGGATGTTCTACAATCATTTTATAGTCATTTTATATCATTTTTGGTACTAACCTATTGACATAGTGCCCAGTGCCAGTTGCTATTTTTTGCATGTTTTTTACATCACAGGAAATCAATATCAAACGGAGTCCAAACGCAATGCAACTCCTGGAGGATTTTTTTGGGCCAGAAGAAAGCCAATGGGCCAAGGAAGCACCTGGGGCTCCTTGAGGGGAGCAGCATCTACCAGGGCGCGCTAAGAGGCCCAGGCGCGCCCAGGTGGGTGCTGCCCACCTCGTGCGCCCCCGAACCACATCTTTGCTCTATAAATACCACAATATTCCAGAAACCCTAGAGGAGGCGATGAAATATTGATCCAGCCGTCGCAAAGTCCAGAACCACCAAATCCAATCTAGACACCGTCATGGAGGGGTTCACCACTTCCATTGGTGCCTCTCCTATGATGCGTGAGTAGTTCTTTGTAGACCTACAGGCCCGTAGTTAGTAGCTAGATGGCTTCCTCTCTCTCTTGATTATCAATACAATGGTCTCTTGGAGATCCATATGATGTAAGTCTTTTGGCGGTGTGTTTGTTGGGATCCGATGAACTTTGAGTTTATGATCAGATCTATGTTTTTATCCATGAAAGTTATTTGAGTCTTCTTTGATCGCTTATATGCATGATTTCTTATAGCCTCGTATTTCTTCTCCGCTATTTGGGTTTTGTTTGGCCAGTTTGATCTATTTATCTTGCAATGGGAAGAGGTGCTTTATAGTGGGTTCGATCTTACGGTGCTTGATCCCAGTGATAGAAGGGAAACCGACACGTATGTATTGTTGCTACTAAGGATAACAAGATGGGATCTATATCTCCGCAATAGATAAACGGATCTCGTCTACACCATGTCACCGTTCTTATTGCATTACTCAGTTTCCTCATGAACCTAATACACTAGATGCATGCTGGATAGCGGTCGATGTGTGGAGTAATAGTAGTAGATGCAGGAAGGAGTGGGTCTACTAATCTTGGACGTGATGCCTATATAATGATCATTGCTTGGATATCGTCATGATTATTTGAAGTTCTATCAATTGCCTAACAGTAATTGTTTTACCACCGTTTGCTATTTTTCTCGAGAGAAGCCACTAGTGAAACCTACAGCCCCTGGGTCTCTTTTCATCATATTTGCCTTTGCGATCTATTTTCTCTTGCATTTATTTTCAGATCTATTAAACCAAAAATACAAAATACCGTGCTGCAATTTATTTGTTCTGCGATCTATTTATCCTATCTACCACTTTTACCTCGCGTTATTTGCCTATCTTGAGGTGCCGTACCTGGAAGGAATTGAAAACCCCTTTAACACGTCGGGTTACAAGTATTTGTTATTTGTGTGCAGGTGTTGTTTACATGGTGTGAGGATGTTCTCCTACTAGTTCGATAACCTTGGTCTCATCATTGAGGGAAATACCTACCATCGCTATACTGCATCATCCCTTCCTCTTTGGGGAAATACCGACGTAGTTCTAGCAGACATCAAAAGGAATTTCTGGCGCCATTGCCGGGGAAGATCAAGTCAAGAGAGTCTCCCGGCTCTGCGCCAATTTCTGGTGCCGTTGCCGGGGAGGATCTTCAACATCAACCAGGTTCCTAATCGAAAATCTCATCTCCTCGCAATTTATATTATTTGCCATTCGCCTCTCGTTTTCCTCTCCCCCACTTCACAAAAAATTACCGTTTTAATCGCCCTCTTTTCTGTTCACCTTTTTATCGTCAGATCTGTTTTTGTGTGCATTCTTGTTTGCGTAGTCATGATGCATCAAACTATGATGTTCCTTACCCAAATATTTTGCTTGAAATTTATAAAATCACTAAGGAATATATGACTACACAATTTGAGCATAATAAATATTTTACTGAAGAACTTAAGGAACACTCCATTGTGTTAGAAACTATAATGAAGTAACTTGACGATATCAGTAGAGAATTTTGCAATCTTCAATCTAAGTAGGCTTTTGCTGAAAGTTTGTTGGGAAAAAAAATATCCAATGCACAAGCCACTTTAGTGAATTAAATGGCTGCTAAACCAATCTTGTTAGAAGATAAAAGTGATGAAGATCTTAAAGTGATTGGTGTTTCTTCTATTGATTCTTTGTTTAGTAAATTTAAGATTGATGAAACAGGGACTGGAGAAGAGTCAACTTTAGTTAGAAGGCGTCCCTATGATTTGGAGGGTGAAAATCTTGTTGAAAAAAATTGATAAAAGTGGGTTTGAAGAGGTCATGACTTTAACTACTGATGTGCCCACTATTTTGGATTACAAAGACTTTAATTATGATAGTTGCTCTTTCGTCGATTGTATTTATTTGTTGAAATCCATGATAAATTCACACCATGCTTATGAACAAAATAAAGCTTTTACTAAACATATTGTTGATGCCATGTGAAAGCTTTTGAAGAAAAGTTGGAATTAGAAGTTTAAATTCCTAGAAAATTGCATGATGAGTGGGAACCTACTATCAAAGTCAAGATTAAAAATTATGAGTGTTTTGCTTTATGTGGCTTCGGTGCTAGTGTTTCTACAATTCCGAAATCTCTATGTGATGTGCTTGGTCTTACCAATATAGAAGAATGCTCTTTAAATTTGCACTTAGCGGATTATGCTATTAAAAAGCCTATGGGCAGAATTAATGATGTTCTTATTCTTGCAAATAGGAATTATGTGCCCATAGACTTTATTGTTCTTGATATTGATTGCAATCCGTCTTGCCCAATTATTCTTGGTAGAGCGTTTTTGCGTACTATTGGTGCCGTGATTGATATGAAAGAAGGAAATATTAAATTTCAATTTCCTCTAAGTAAGGGAGTGAAACACTTCCCTAGAACAAGAATTATGCCACCATATGAATCAATCATGAGGGCATCTTATGGATCTAGAACCAAAGATGACAAAACTTAGATCATATGTCTTATGCCTAGCTAGGGGCGTAAAACAATAGAGCTTGTTGGGAGGCAACCCAACGAATAAAATTTATTTTTGATTTTTGCTTTCTGTTGTTGAGTTTTAGCCAATTATGCTACTGTTATGATTGTGTTTTTTGTGTTTTAGTTAGTGTTTGTGCCAAGCAAGACCTTTGGGAAGACTTGGGTGGAAGTTTATATAATCTTGCTGAAAAACAAAAACTTTTGTGCTCACGAGATTAGTTGTCATTTTTTACAGAAGAGTGATTTTAAGTTGATTTTTTTGCAGAGGATTAATACACAAATTCCTCACGTCCACCAATTTATTTCACATTTTTTGGAGTTACAGAACTATTCGAAATTTTCAGATTTCTACAGACTGTTCTGTTTTTGACAGATTCTGTTTTCTTTGCGTTGTGTGCTTGTTTTGATGATTCTATGGTTTTCTTCGATGAGTTTTTGCCATAGAAAAGTCGGAATACAGTAGATATAATGCAAAAAAATAAGAAAAGGTTTTCTACAATACTTATAGTAGTGGTTTGGTTCCTTATACTAACGGATCTCATGAAGGTTTTGTTTGAGTTTTGTGTGATTGAAGTTTTCAAATTTTGGGTTATCTTACGATGGATGAAGGAATAAGGATAAGAAAAAGGCAAAGCTTGGGGATGCCCGAGGCACCCCAAGATAATATTCAAAGAAGTAGCAAGCAACTAAGCTTGGGGATGCCCCTGAGTGGCATCCCCGCTTTCTTCTAACGACCATCGGTATTTTACTTGAAACTATATTTTTATTCATCACATGATAAGAGTTTTGTGTTGGGAAACACAGTAATTTCAAAAAAAAATCCTACGACCACGCAAGATCTATCTAGGTGATGCATAGCAATGAGGGGGAGAGTGTGTCCACGTACCCTTGTAGACTGAAAGTAGAAGCATTATGTAATGCGGTTGATGTAGTCGAACGTCTTCGCGATCCAACCGATCAAGTACCGAACGCACGGCACCTCCGTGATCTGCACACGTTCAGCTCAGTGACGTCCCTCGAACTCTAGATTCTGCTGAGGCCGAGGGAGAGTTCCTTCAGCACGACGATGTGGTGATGGTGATGATGAAGTTACCGGCGCAGGGCTTCGCCTAAGCACTACGACGATATGACCGAGGTGGAAAACTATGGAGGGGGCACCGCAGACGGCTAAAGATCAACTTGTGTGTCTATGGGGTGCCCCCTTGCCTGTATATAAAGGAGGGAGGGAGGAGGAGGCCGGCCAAGGGTGGCGTGCCCAAGGGGGGGAGTCCTACTCCAAGTAGCACTCGGCCCCCCTTTCCTATTCCCACAAGGAGAAGGGGGGAAGGAGGAGGAGGAGAGAAGGAAGGAGGGGGCGCCGCCCCCTCCCCTTGTCCAATTCGGACTAGGGCAAGGGGAGCATGCGCCACCTCATGGCCGGCCCTCTCTCTTCTCCACTAAGTCCCATGAGGCCCAATAGCTTCTGGGGGGGGGGGTCCGGTAACCCCGGTACTCTGGTTTTATCTGAAACTTCTCCGGAACACTTCCGGTGTCTGAACATAGCCGTCCAATATATCAATCTTTATCTCTCGACCATTTCGAGACTCCTTGTCATGTCCGCGATCATATCTGGGACTCCAAACAACCTTCGGTACATCATATCACATAAACTCATAATACCAATCGTCATCGAACGTTAAGCGTGCGGACCCTACGAGTTCGAGAACTATGTAGACATGACCGAGACACGTCTCCGGTCAATAACCAATAGCGGAACCTGGATGCTCATATTGGTTCCTACAAATTCTATGAAGATCTTTATCGGTCAAACCGTATAACAACATACATTGTTCCCTTTGTCATCAGTATGTTACTTGCCCGAGATTCGATCGTCGGTATCATCATACCGAGTTCAATCTCATTACCGACAAGTCTCTTTACTCGTTCCGTAATACTTCATCCCAAAACTAACTCATTAATTACAATGCTTGCAAGGCTTATAGTGATGAGTATTATCGAGAGGGCCCAGAGATACCTCTTCGAAACACGGAGTGCCAAATCCTAATCTCGATCTATGCCAACCCAACAAACACCTTCGGAGACACCTGTAGAGCAGCTTTATAATCACCCTTTTACGTTGGCACGTTTGGTAGCACACAAAGTGTTCCTCCAGTATTCGGGAGTTGCATAATCTCATAGTCTGAGGAACTTGTATAAGTCATGAAGAAAGCAGTAGCAATGAAACTGTAACGATCATAATGCTAAGCTAACGGCTGGGTCATGTCCATCACATCATTCTCCTAATGATGTGATCTCGTTCATCAAATGACAACACATGTCTATGGTTAGGAATCATAACCACCTTTGATTAACGAGCTAGTCAAGTAGAGGCATACTAGGGACTATATGTTTTGTCTATGTATTCACACATTTACTAAGTTTCCGATTAATACAATTTAGCATGAATAATAAATGTTTATCATGAATTAAGGAATAAATAATAACTTTATTATTGCCTCTAGGGCATATTTCCTTCAGTCTCCCACTTGCACTAGAGTCAATAATCTAGATTACATAGTAATGATTCTAACACCCATGGAGCTTTTGTACTGATCATGTTTTGCACGTGGAAGAGGCTTAGTCAACGGGTCTGCAACATTCAGATCCGTATGTATCTTGCAAATCTCTATGTCCCCTTCCGACACTTGATGATGGATGGAATTGAAGCGTCTTTTGATGTGCTTGGTTCTCTTGTGAAATCTGGATTCCTTTGCCAAGGCAATTACACCAGCATTGTCACAAAAGATTTTCATTGGACCCGATGCACTAGGTATGACACCTAGATCGGATATGAACTCCTTCATCCAAACTCATTCTATTGCTGCTTACGAAGCAGCAATGTACTCCGCTTCACACGTAGATCCCGCCACGACGCTCTGCTTGGAACTGCACCAACTGACAGCTCCTCCATTCAATAAAAATACGTATCCGGTTTGCGACTTAGAGTCATCTGGATCAGTGTCAAAGCTTGCATTGACGTAACCATTTACGATGAGCTCTTTTTCACCTCCATAAACCATTTACGACTTAGAGTCATCTGGATCAGGTATTTCAGGATGTTTTTGACCGCTGTCCAGTGCTCCACTCCAGGATTACTTTGGTACCTCCCTGCTATGCTTATAGCAAGGCACACATCAGGTCTGGTACACAACATTGCATACATGATAGAACCTATGGCTGAAGCATAGGGGATGACTTTCATTTTCTCTCTATCTTCTGCAGTGGTCGGGCATTGAGGCTGACTCAACTTCACACCTTGTAACACAGGCAAGAACCCTTTCTTTGACTGATCCATTTTGAACTTCTTCAAAACTTTATCAAGGTATGTGCTTTGTGAAAGTCCAATTAAGCGTCTTGATCTATCTCTATAGATCTTGATGAAGCAATAGCAGCGTAAGTATTTCCCTTGAAGAGGAAAGGGTGATGCAAAGTAGTGTATGTATTTCCCTCAATTTTTGAGAACCAAGGTATCAATCCAGTAGGATGCTCCTCAAAAGTCCCACGCACCTACACAAAAAAACAAGAACTCGCAACCAACGCAATAAAGGGGTTGTCAATCCCTTCAAGGCCACTTGCGAAAGTGAGATCTGGTAGAGATAATATGATAAGGTAAATATATTTTTGGTATTTTATGATATAGATTGGAAAAGTAAAGATGCAAATAAAGTAGATTGAAAGCTTATATGATAAGAGATAGACCCGGGGGCCATAGGTTTCACTAGTCGCTTCTCTCAAGATAGCATAAGTATTACGGTGTGTGAACAGATTACTGTCGAGCAATTGATATAAAGCGAATAATTATGAGATTATCTAGGCATGATCATGTATATACCATCACGTCCGTGACAAGTAGACCGACTCCTGCCTGCATCTACTACTATTACTCCACACATCGACCGCTATCCATCATGCATCTAGAGTATTAAGTTCATAAAGAACAGAGTAACGCATTAAGAAAGATGACATGATGTAGAGGGATAAACTCATGCAATATGATATAAACCCCATCTTTTTATCCTCGATGGCAACAATACAATACGTGCCTTGCTGCCCCTGTTGTCACTGGGAAAGGACATCGCAAGATTGAACCCAAAGCTAAGCACTTCTCCCATTGCTAGAAAGATCAATCTAGTAAGCCAAAACAAACTGATAATTTGAAGAGACTTGCAAAGATAACTTAATCATACATAAAAGAATTCAGAGGAGATTCAAATATTTCTCATAGATAAACTTGATCATAAACCCACAATTCATCAGATCTCGACAAACACACCGCAAAAAGAGTTACATCGAATAGATCTCCAAGAAGATCAAGGAGAACATGGTATTGAGATTCAAAGAGAGAGAAGAAGCCATCTAGCTAATAACTATGGACCCGAAGTTCTGTGGTAAACTACTGACAACTCATTGGAGAGGCCTTGGAGATGATGTAGAGGCCCTCCATGGTCGATTCCCCCTTCGATGGAGCACCGACGAAGGCTCCAAGATGGGATCTCGCGGATACAGAAGGTTACGGCGGTGGAATTAGGTTTTTGTGGTCGCTTCTGATATTTTCGGGGTACATGGGTATATATAGGAGGAAGAAGTAGGTCGGTGGACTCCCATGGGGCCCACAAGATAAGGGGGCGTGCCAGTAGGGGGGCGCCCTCCACCCAAGTTGCTGCCTCGCTTGTTTCTTGACTTCCACTCCAAGTCCTCTGGATCATGTTTGTTCCAAAAATCATGCTCCCGAAGGTTTCATTCCGTTTGGACTCCGTTTGATATTCGTTTTCTTTGAAACACTGAAATAGGCAAAAAAATAGCAATACGGGCTGGGCCTCCGGTTAGAGCAACTCTAGCAGACCCCGCATCCCGCCGACCCGCATAACTCATTTGCAGTTCGCGCAAAACAACTTTTGGAGGCCGGTGCGGGCTGGCACAGATGTAGACCCCGCATAATGGACCCGTAAAAAAGCATATTCGCAGAATATACTTTTTTACGGGTCGGCTTATGCGGGTTATGATCTGGCGCAGCTCGTCCCGGCCCGTAAAACTTAGATTAATCTATCATAATGCTTTTATTTGCTTTTGCAACAACATTAGATACAAAATATATCACCAAATCTTGGCTAGAATAGCAAAACCAAAGAAAACAAGAACCACTAGAATGCATTTGAGAAGATTTCCAACTTCCATAACTGCTCCCACTAGTTGAAGCAATATATTCTCCATGCACTCATTGTTGATCTGTGGATTCTTGATCTTGTTTTGTTCATTCTTGATGCTTTCTTCATTCTTCATCTTTGGTTTCAAAGAAGTCGACATTGCTTCCCCTCTAGTTGCACATGCAACCGCATCATTGGCTTCAATTGTACTAAGGAGTGCACTAACATATATTAAGTTTCTTTCTATCAACAAATCAATGTATTGGCCTTCCCAAAACCAAAATGAGCATCCATCGTCCTACACAAAAGATTGAGCAATCTCGAAGTGAGCTACGGTACTTGAACTTAAGAATGAGTTATGGAACGAGCTACCGCAAGTGCACGTACCCCATCGTTTTCGCATTTGTAGAACACCCATCCGGGGTGCTTTGGCGTGCTGAAGTGAGCTGCAGCACATGGCGCAGGCAGTCGTCACACTGTATGAGCGGCATCGGCAGGCCACAAAGACACTGCGCGAGCACCGAGCCCGGTGGACAGCCGGACGAGTCCATGTCCGCAAACCTTCGGCGACGGCGGGCGGACGAACCCGCACCTGCATGCGGTGATGCACCCTTGCCTGGGATGCGGGAGAGGCTCCCCGACCACTCCATCGCCTGGGGCAGCAACCGGCCGCCAAAAAAAGCCAAATCCAGCGGCCGACGATGAAGCGCCGCAGATCTGCAAATTCGTTGGTCCGCCAACACAGGGAGGAAGGGAAGGGAGGCCTCGTGTGCGTGGAGGCCTTCCGGCGTGCTCATGCCGGTTGCTCTCACTGGAATCTTGGGCGGCGGCCAGCGGCGGGCGCGAGGGGGAGGAGGGGTGGTTGGTGGGGAGAAAGCGTGGGATGAAATGTCCCCCCCCACCAAACGCTTCCGCTTATATGCAGGGCACCGCAGCCGCGGGGGGGGGGGGCGTTTTCCCTGGTTGGGGCGGAGAATTTGCCGCGCCCCGCAAAAAAATTTGCGGGCCAGGGCGGGATGCGGGTTCTGATCGGGATGCTTTTTCGGCCCCGACCCGCATTTTGGCGGTTATTTTACGGGTCGGGGCGGGATGCGGGGTCTGCTAGAGTTTCTCTTAGTAGGCTAGTCCCAAAAATGATATAAATGTGTAAGGTAAAGCCCATAAACATCCAAAACGGGTAATATAATAGCATGGAACAATCAAAAATTATAGATATGTTGGAGACGTATCAAGCATCCCCAAGCTTAATTCCTGCTCATCCTCGAGTAGGTAAATGATAAAAACAGAATTTTTGATGTGGGATGCTACCTAGCATAATTCTCAATGTAATTTTCTTTATTGTGGCATGAATGTTCAGATCCAAATGATTCAAAATAAAAGTTCATATTGACATAAGAAATAGTAATACTTCAAGCATACTAATCAAAGCAATCATGTCTTCTCAAAATAACATGGCTAAAGAAAGTTAACCCTACAAAATCATATAGTCTGGCTGTTGCTCTATCTTCATCACACAAAGTATTTAATCATGCACAACCCCGATGAGAAGCCAAGCAATTGTTTCATACTTTAGTAATCTCAAACTTTTTTAATTTTCACGCAATACATGAGCGTGAGCCATGGACATAGCAGTATATGTGGAATAGAATGGTGGTTGTGGAGAAGACAGAAAAAGGAGAAGATAGTCTCACATCAACTAGGCGTATCAATGGGCCATGGAGATTCCCATTAATAGATATCAATGTGAGTGAGTAGGGATTGCCATGCAACGGATGCACTAGATCTATAAATGTATGAAAGCTCAACAAAAGAAACTAAGTGGGTGTGCATCCAACTCGCTTGCTCATGAAGACCTAGGGCACTTTGAGGAAGCCCATCATTGGAATATACAAGCCAAGTTCTATAAATAAAAATTTCCCACTAGTATATGAAAGTGACAACATAGGAGACTCTCTATCATGAAGATCATGGTGCTACTTTGAAGCACAAGTGTGGTAAAAAGGATAGTAGTATTGCCCCTTCTCTCTTTTTCTCTCATTTCATTTTTTTTCTTTTTCTTCTTTTTTTTCTCTTTTTTCTTTTTTTTCCTTTTTGGGCCTTCCCCTTTTTTTCTTTGGCCTTTCTCCTTTTTTTCCTCTTTTTTTTTCTTTTTTCATAAAGTACGAAGTCTCATCCCGGCTTGTGGAGGAATCATAGTCTCCATCATTCTTTCCTCACTGGGACAATGCTCTAATAATGAAGATCATCACACTTTTATTCACTTATAACTCAAGAATTACAAACCAAAACTAGAACAAGATATGACTATATATGAATGCCTCCGGCGGTGTACCGGGATATGCAATGAATCAAGAGTGACATGTATGAAAATTATGAAGGTGGCCTTGCCACAAATACGATGTCAACTACATGATCATGCAAAGAGCAATATGACAATGATGATGCGTGTCATATGAATGGAACGGTGGAAAGTTGCATGGCAATATATCTCAGAATGGCTATGGAAATGCCATAATAGGTAGGTATGGTGGCTGTTTTGAGGAAGGTATATGGTGGGTGTATGGTATCGGCGAAAGTTGCGCGGCACAAGAGATTCTAGCAATGGTGGAAGGGTGAGAGTGCGTATAATCCATGGACTCAACATTAGTCATGAAGAACTCATATTCTTATTGAAAAAATCTACAAGTCATCAAAAACAAAGTATTACGCGCATGCTCCTAGGGTGATAGACTGGTAGGAAAAGACCATCGCTCGTCCCCGACCGCCACTCATAAGGAAGACAATCAATAAATAAAAGTGTGCTCCAACTTCATCACAAAGCGGTTCAGCATACGTGCATGCTACGGGAATCACAAACTTCAACACAAGCATCCTTTAAATTCATAATCACCCAACTAGCATGACTCTAATATCACCATCCTAATGTCTCAAAACAATTATCAAGCATCAAATTGATCATAGCATCCAATTCACTTTCTATGATAGTTTTTATTATACCCAACTTGGATGCTCATCATTCTAGGACCAATTTTATAACCATAGCAAATACCATGCCGTTCTAAGAGACTCTGAAAATAATATAAGTGAAGCATGAGAGATCAATAATTTCTTCAAAATTAAGCCACCGCCGTACTCTACAAGATATAAGTGAAGCACTAGAGCAAAAACTATCTAGCTCAAAAGATATAAGTGAAGCACATAGGGTATTCTAATAAATTCCAGTCAAGTGGGTTTCTCCCAAAAGGTTTGTACATCAAGGATGATTGTGGTAAACTAAAAAGCAAATACTAATATCATAGAAGACGCTCCAAGCAAAACACATATCATGTGGCGAATAAAAATAAAGCTCCAAGTAACGTTACCGATAAACAAAGATGTAAGAGGGGATGCCTTCCGGGGGCATCGCCAAGATTAGGATTTTGGCTATTATTGAATATCTTGGGGTGCCATGGGCATCCACAATCTTAGGCTCCAGCCACTCCTTATTCCGTAGTCCATCAAATCTTTACCCAAAACTTGAAAACTTCACAACACAAAACTCAAGAGGAAATCTCATAAGCTCCGTTGCAAGAAAGAAAAACCAGCACATAAGGTACTGTAATGAACTCATTCTTTATTTATATTGGTGTTAAACCTACTGTATTCCAAGTTCTCTATGGTTCATACGCTTACATACTAGCCATAGATGCATCAAAATAAGCAAACAACAGACGAAAGGCAGAATCTGTCAAAAACAGAACAGTCTGTAGCAATCTATAACTCTCAAATACTTCTGGAACTCTAAAAAATCCTACCAAAATAGGAAGTCCTGGGCAATTTTTCTATTGATCTACAGCAAAAATAATCAACGCAAAAGCACGTTTCTGTGAATTACTAATCTTAGTTTCGTGTGCGCAAAGTTTCTGTTTTTCAGCAGAATCAAATTAACTATCACCATAGGTTATCCTATAGGTTCTACTTGGCACAAACACTAATTAAAACATAAAAACACATCTAAACAGAAGGTAGATGGTAAATTTATTACTAAACAAGAAGCAAAAACAAAGAACAAAGATAAAATTGGGTTGCCTCCCAACTAGCGCTATCGTTTAACACCCCTAGCTAGGCATAAAAGCGAGGATAGATCTAAGTAGTGCCATCTTTGGCATCTAATTCCTCAATGGAGCACTTATAATCTTTAGGGGTTTCTCCCTTTTTAGCAATGATTAAACCCTTAGGCAAGAATTCAAGAAATTCATTTGTAGCAAAAGATTCCTTAATGATAGAGAGACAATTGGGATGAACACTTATTGCACTACAAAAAAACACTTTCGTGATGATACGTGTTTGTCACAGTAGGTCGCGTTTTTTGTCATGCATGTACATCCATGACAATTTTATGACAGAATCAAGATAGTCATACATGTGCTGTCGTAGAAGTGTTCCATGACATTACCAAAATTATCATCACGGAAGTGTCCACTTCCATGACGATAAATCGCACGTCACAGAAGTGCTTTCGTCAAGGGTGACTGACACGTGGCATCCACCATAACGGAACGCTGTTAAGCTATCGGGTCGGGTTTTGGATCCGATAACCCGTTAACAGCCCCGACCAATGGGGATTTTCCACGTGTAAAATCATCATTGGCTGGAGGAAACATGTGTCAGCTCATCGTTGGGACAGATGTCATCCACTCATTGGACAGAAGGCGCCTATGATACGTCGACATGTGGCACGGCCCAACAGAGGCCCATTCCTGTGAAAAGGCCGGCCCGTTTGACTTGGTCAAAAGGTGGCGGGCGGCCCATGGAAAGCCTATTAACAGCCTGTTCGCATATAGCCCATTTACAGCCTGCTAACCCAAGGCCCGTTACGCCCTATCTGAATTAGGCCCTGTAGCGTCATCTGGGCCATCCAATATGATTCCAGCCCGTTTTCACGTGTGGCCCATGTATGGCCCATGACGTATTTCGGCCCATATGAGGCCCTTTGTAACTCTTGGCCCATTAACGACCCGTTGTACTGGCCCGTAATGAATAGTGTATCACTTTACACCCATTAACGGCCTATGCTGAAACTGGCCCGTAATGAACACTGTATCACTTTATACCCATTAACGGCCCGTTATTCCGTTGGGCCGTTTCCAGCCCATGTTATCTTTCGGCCTTCTCAGATCCCATTTATTCTTGGGCTCATTTCCAGCATTCGTTTACTTACAGCCCATTACTGTCATTTTCTGCTTGTGGGCCAAATTCAGCCTGTGGTTATAGTCGGCCCGTTTGTGGTCCATTAATACGTTGGGCCGTTTTCATAGCATCATCAAATACGGCCTATTAACGATGGCCTATTATGGTCGGCCCATGAACTGACGATTCCAACTCTAGCCCGTTTACGACCATAATGCAGTCTGTTTGGCCCATGTTTGGCCAATCGATCATACGGCTCGTATAAGGCCCATTGATGATACAGCTCGTAGAAGGCCCATTGTTTCTATGGCCCATAGAAGGCCCACTGTTTCTATGGCCCGTTGGAGGCCCAGTGTCACTACAGTAAATATTAGCCATGGTTATTGTGTCCTAGTTTTAAAAAATAGGTTATTGCAGCCACTAGCAAACCGCAGAAAAAGAACTGCAATGACTAGAAGCAAACAAATAAACAAGACAACAAGGAAATAAATAAGCAAGCAACTAACGCTAGGCTATCACAGCTATTACACATATTACATCCACTGGGCATCAATGTTCGCCACCAGTGCAAATATAGGGAACAAAGCAGGATATCATATACACTGGTTGTCAAAGTTGGCGACCAGTGCACATAAACGCTGCAGCAAAACAAATCCAGAACTGAAACCACTTCAGAAGATCTCAAGAAACAATATCCTGGGTACCCATAATGCTGGCAAGATGCTTAGCAAGCTTACTAACTTTCTCTTGTTTGGTGCTTAAATCCTCCAGCGCTTGCTGTTGCACCAGGAAATATGCATCTGAATTCTGCAGGGACTTCCTCAGTCCTTCAGCTTTCGGTCGCAACACATCTAATCGATGTCTTTCAACTTGAAGTTGAGACTCAAGAAGACGAACTGATTCAGGCAGCGAGTTCGAAGAGCTTGTGCCAGCAGTAGTGGCCAGTAACTCGAACACTACATCAAGACATGACTTTTGGGTTCTCTCACTATCGTCAAGATAGTTTTTATCAGCTTTCTTGGAGACCAACAGGGATGTCTCACTATCTTGAGCCTTATCTGCATTATTTCTTTTACCATTGCATAACACGATACTGTTCTCCAATATTTGTCTGCATTCTAAAAGAGAAACAAGCAGACACATCACAGGTTTACCATGTTGTATATGAAACTCATTTTGGTAAATGAGTTCAGTAGTAAAGTGGACGGGATAACAGCATGAAACAAACATATATCTATGTACCATGGTCACTTTATGGTCTATATCATTCTAGTTTTTGTTGCCAAATCAAGATAGAGACACAGTTCAAATAATATTTGTTCAAGACAAAGCAGAATAGACAGAATATAAGTGTGGGAAACTATAGAGCAATAACAACACTTTTAATGTGCATGACATGAGAACATAAATATTTATTCAATTGAAACTGAAATCAACATAGAGCAGGTTACAACAACAAACCAGTTAAAGAAACAGGTTTGAAACATACCTGTTGCACCATTGGAGTTTCAATTCCATCCTTCAAATTTGAAAATAGTTGGTATCAGTAAATACAGTAATGCAAGAGCAAAGGAGTATGAACCATAGCTACAGAACCTGACCTGAGAACAAATCTTCTTCTCCTTTAAGCGTTGAGTTGGGATTCGGAGTGGTGGTCCTCGTGCTTTGGGCACTGCAGTTCCCTTACTAACTGCTCGTGTTTGGGTGCTCTGTGGTGGAGACGGTGTTGTGTCAACTGGAACTGGGTTACTATCTGTCGGGGTTGGGGTTAGAAGGGGTGTAGCTAGTTCTCTGTCCAACTGGGTAGGGGTACAATCTGCGAGAGTCCGGGTTATATGTGGTGGATCTGGTCCTTGGGCAAGTACAACCGTGGTTCTATCTGCATTAACTGGTAGCACTATCTTTTCTGAAGCCGTGTTGTTACTCCCTTAGATACTGCCATCACCCTCTCCAATTCAAATGGCTGATAAACAAGAAAAGTAATTGAAAGTATAGACATTGTATGATAGACAGGTGCAATGGATAGTGGGGAATAAAAGAGGGCATGAAATAATTCATATTTATGTTGTCTATCCAAACAGGATAGCATGACACAATTTCACATATATGATGGCTAACTAACCAGGATAACATGACACAATTTCACATTATGATGGCTAACTAAAAAAGATGGAAAGACATAGTTCAAAATATGATGACTATGTAAACAGGATGACATGATATAACTATATAATGTGTTTATTAAATAGGTTGGCATGCCATAATTCACATACATTCACGGATAGAATGCCATAATTCAAAATGTGATGACTATAAACACTAAACAGGATGAGATGATATAACTGTATGATGTCTTTATTAAATGGGTTGACATGCCATAATTCAGATAGATGATGTGTATGTACTATGTAAACATGATGGCATGATATAATTTAAATATATGATTTATATAGTAAGAAGGTAAGCAGATGGCAATCCATATATGATGTAAAAACTATGCAATGCAAGACAACATGCATGACATGGGTAATATAACCCTACCAAGTTTGAGCATAGACCTCAGGGGGGAAATAGGACTGGTCATCAGTCTCTGAATCCTCCTCCGAGGAGCTCTCTGTAACCAGCAAGATGTCTGCTTGAGCAGGTAGCATTGTCTGCTCTGAATACCTTGTTTTCACCCTAGATACTTCCATCACCGCTTCAAATGGCTAATGCACAGGAAGAGTAGTTGAATATACAAACATTGTCGACAAATGGAACACATAATACAAAAAAATGATAGCATGATATAATTCACATACATGATGATTGGCTAAACAACATGGCATTGCATAATTCACATATATAATGCCTTTGTAACAAGATAGCATTGTATCATTCACATATATAATGTCTTGCGACAAGATGGCAATGCATAATTCACAAATATGGTAATTAGACACTGAGCAGGTGTCATTCACATAAAGCATGTCTAAACTAATCAAATGACATAGCAATGCGAGACACCATACACACGATATGAGCAACATAACCCTACCAAGTT
>NC_041393.1:117711026-117713639 GCF_002162155.2 Triticum dicoccoides | reverse complement strand
ACTGGTCATCTCTCTCTGAATCCCCCTCTGAGGACCTATCCGTAACCAACGAGATATGCGCTTCGTCAGATAGCATAGTCTGCTCTGAAGACCTTGATTTCACTCCAGAATTTGCCATCACCGTGTCAAATGGCTGATGCACACGAAGAGCAGTTGAACATACTAACATTGTTGACAAATGTAATATGTAACAAAAAAAGGATGGCATGATATAATTTACATATAAGATGACTAGCTAAGCAGGATGGCATTGCAAAATTCACATATATGATGCCTGGCTAAACAAGATGGCGTTGCATAATTCACATAAACGATGAATAAACTAAACAGATGGCATTCACATAAAGGATGTCTAAACTAAGCAGATGACATATTTGATGTATAAAGTAAGCAATGCAAGGCACCATATGCATGATATAACCAACATCAGCATGCCAAGTTAGATCAAAGACCTCAGGGGGTAAATAGGAGTTGTCTTCTCCTTCTGAATCCCCCTCAGAACAGATATCTTCCTCTCGATTACAATCCAAGATGTGTGGAGGGGGGCTGCCTTTGCGCCTACCATGGAGCGACGTCTGCATGAAATTTTATTGCCACACAAGGCTCGTCTCTTTTGCTCTACATGTTCAGTTCTATTGTTTACAATAACTATCATTCATAGGAATAAAACATAGTGAGATTATGTAAGGAGTGCATGCAGAAATCCAGAGTGATGGTAGCAACCTATGGATAGACCCAAAACCAATAATAGTAGGCAGATAATGGCTCCAGTTAAAAAATACAGATAATGGCTTCTTTACTATTTGTTTCCCACCCAACATGAAACTCATAGTAGACATCGGAGATTAACCAGATAGTTGATAGATACTATTGATTGCGGCCCCGATATGTACCCCACAACCATTTAAAATCTCAAGTTTGACCATTAGTTTGGAGATGACTCTAAGTCTAATCGGTGAACAGGATGATAAAGTAGCATGCAATATCAAGTGATGCAGCGTAACGTAAGCAGACACGAAAGAGTGCGACCTATCCTGCGGACCCGTGTAGTCCTCGAGGTCATCTACTTGGTTGATGATGGTAATGCAGTTTTCATGGCTGTCGGTGGCGGGGAAGAAGATCTGAGGTGGCGAAAGACAGTCTGGAGGCCGGATCCCTGCTGCGTTGGACCCTTCTGTCGTTGGAGCAGCTAAGCTGGGGTGGACGATGACGCAGCAGGAGCGGGACAAACCACGCAAGGTTTTCTTTGACAACTATTTGTAAGAGAAGTAATTGTGTAAGGGCTTGTTTGAATTGGAGGATTCCAACAATGCAGGGATAGGAAATAGAGAGGAATAGGATAGGAATGCACGTGCAAAACAAAGAATTTAAAAACACAGGATTTCTGCCAATCTGGGTGTTTGATTCACAACAATTGGAAGATCACGGGATGCAAAGAAGCATGGTGAGATTAAGTCAACCCACTAGAAAATGTACGGTTATAATGCTATTATGCTACTATCTCTTAGTCTTGTGCTTCATGAATAGGAATTTGAAAAGGAGGACAAGTGAAAATTAAAATTCCTACGTTTTTTCTTTCAAGGAGACACTAAAGGAACAAATCCTATAGTTTTCCTTTGCTCCATTCCTTTGAACCAAATTCATGAATAGTAGTACCATAGGAAACTTCCCAATTCCTATGTTTTTCATTCACTTTTCCTTTCAAGCACTGGTGATTCTAGTAGGCAGGCTTGATCAAGGAAGAGCCTACACTAAAAAATGTTTTTTGTGCTACTTCTATTACTTTGGACCCAGGCCACTGCCCTACTAGCTCAACTCCCAGGGCCATCGAGAAATGCACAGCTCAAACACGCAGAGATAAATAATGATGGCGTTCAAGAGAGTCCATCACGGAAAGCTAAGTTGCCTGGTACCTCACTGCTTGTCATATAGTAGGATAAAATAATCGTATTTCCCGTTACTACATGTGCTCAGTGGACAATATATATAACATGTAGACTAAAAAAGAGATGCAACAAGTGTACAACCTCTTTGGCGAAGCCATGTCGATCTCAGCGTGATTGGGTTGGCCGGTGAGGATGCTCCAGCTGACTTGGTTGTCGGAGGAGACGAAGAAGATCTTAGGCGTCTGAGATGGAGCCCGAGGTACTGCTCCGCTGTGATGGAGGGTTTCATAGTTGGAGGAGCTCTGGTGAGTTGTACGACGCCGAGGCTGAAGCAGGACAAGAGAGACAAGGTTAACCTGAGTGGAATTCTAATAGCATCTCCAATACATGACGTAAAATACATAACCACAAAGTGCTAGATGTAAAATACATCAGCCGCTCATCTCCAAACTTAACTGTCGAAATTGAACTTAACTGTCGAAACTGAATTTTGTTGTCGAAACTGAACGCACTAGCAAGGTGAGGCTACACGTCGGTTGACTGACTTTTTCATCTCTGGTCAGTCAATTTTGAAGCCGTTGGATACGAAATCAAGGGCCTACGGTTCATCTTCAACCTCCACTCCCCTAAGCCGCCAGCCACCACCGGCCAAACAGCAGCCCCCCACCACCCGCGGTCGGCGGTGCGCCGCCCCGCCTGCCCCGAAAACACTCACCACCGTCGGTCC
>NC_041393.1:117708034-117710791 GCF_002162155.2 Triticum dicoccoides | reverse complement strand
ATTTTTCTCCGGCGATCCCCATGCCACCGCCTCGCCACCGCCGGCGACCACCGCCCCCACCCTGAACCCTAAGATAGATAGTGGGGTACCTCTCCGACGAGCCCCCCTCCTTGTTGCGGCTGGTTCTTCCTTCACCCCGGCGAGCCCCGCCACCCCCTGAAAATCGACTGACCCAAAAGTCGATTCAGTCAACTGAAGTGTAGCTAAATCGGAGCAGCATCGCAAGCAAGAGCAAGAGCGAGAGCAGCAGCGCGAGCAAGAGCAATAGCAAGAGCAGACCAGGCAGGGGACCATGAGCTAAAGCAGCAGTAGCTCCTACTGATGTGGACATCGCCGCCGAGGGAGCGACGCCGGGGAGGAAGTGGCCGGCGACGCCGCCGTGGATGGAGGTGATGATGATGATCTTTCGGTGGTGCAGGTGAAGACAGCGGTGTGGGAATGGAGGTGGCGCGAAAGACGAGGGGAATGTCGGGGCAGCTCCTTGGAGGTGGAGGACGAGGTCGCTGAACCGGCGGGACGACGAGATCAACGATGGATCCTCATCAGGTACGATGGATGAGGGACGTCGAGGTGTTGATGTGGACGATGTCGTTGGGGAAGAGGCACCGGCTGGGTGGCAGACGGAGCAGGGTGTGGGGCTTCGTCGCGGTTTTCGCGGCCTCGGTGTATGAATGGGTGGGCGGATGGGATGACAGTGGGGAACCATGGCTTAGGGACGCGCTTGTCCAAAATGTGGGGTAAGTTACGAAAGTACCCCCACCGATTTGAGGCGGTTCTTTCAGTTCAGGGCTACCACGGGCATTTCGCGTGTTGGGATTTCACAGGAGGTGGGAGTTTTCGCGCGCGTTGTAATTTCGGAATAGCAAGGCGCGGGTTGAGATGGACGGAGTTGTCGGAGCACGACAAGACAAAGATATATCTTAAATATTTCGGGCTAACAAGGCGCGGGTTGAAATTTCTGGACAAGCCTAACATGTAATGTACCAAATCAATGCCTACTACAAATGTCATTCAAAACTTTGAATTCATGTTATGTTCAATTAAAATATTTCGCTACATGTATAATGCATGCAACCTACTACTCAAATGAACGTTTTAGTGCATTCCAAACGTATATACTACCGCTTCAATATGAACTAAATTTGAATTCGTTTCTCTATTTGAATAAGATCTACAGTAATGATTGTTGTGAAGTCAAAGCATTTGAATTCGTTTCTCTGTTTTAATAAGATCTACAATCATCATTATTGTCAAGTTAAACCATCGTTTGTGTATTATCTTCACAGCACACCACATGATTAGTCTCGAGTTACATATGAACTATGTGTACTATATGAACTTAAACTCGATTTTTTGAATCCACTTTATGTTGATTTCAAATCACATTACATTTCTAGCTCTAGCTAGATCTTCATAATCTAAACCATGTCTCGAATGTATAATGTGTTTATCACATTATGTATGGTGCCCCGCCCCCTATGCCTACAAGTATTTAGATGTGAGTTGCAAACACCACACATTACCACAAATTCAAATAAAATGTGAGAATGTTCGATATATAGTATTGCTTACATTGTTCGATATTTAGTTGTAAGCTGCAAACGCCACACATTATCACAAATTCAAATAAAATGTGAGATTGTCTGATGTATAGTATGGCTTAGATTGTTCGACATTTAGCTGTGAGTTGCAAACGCCATGCATTATCACATTATGGTATAACATGTGCACAACACGTGTATCACCGCTATATTCATGCATGCATATGTTTAAAACACTATGATCTCCTATTCAAATATATGAGTCCACTTTCATATCAAATTATGATCTTTGTTAGTCTCTTACACCCACACAATCCTCTAACCTTTGTAGCTACCACTAACTTTCTCTCGTGCATGCACACGCCCTGCTCACACTCCCCCTCCCTCGGCATTCTATCCACCGGGCACATTCTTTTTTTTCATCCCAGAGACTCCACAACTCCTTTCCGACACACACCGATCGATAAACTTCTCCAGCGATGTCTGCCTACAACATACACATGCACCTTCAATCTCCTCCTTTATGTGTCCTTGCCTCGTGTCTCTCATACGGTCACACACACGTGTAAACTCTCGCCCCTCTTTTCATCGATCTCACAACCGCACACTCCTCCCCCTATCTAGCTAGTAGCTGGGCCTCTCACACCACCTCCTAGCTCCATTCTCTCTGTCTATCCGTCTCGTTGGGCCTTATTTGCCTCTGACAGATGGACGTACACCGACCGATCTCTCGCTATACATATAGCTAGCTAGGTCCTTATAACTCGTTTTTACCCATGCGTCGATCGATCTACCTCATTAGTTGTGTCTCTCCCTTCATCCGACAAACAACAATTGATATACCGATCTAGTTAGGTTTGCTTACCAAACACATGGTTCCCCTTCATCATCCATGGATGCGTCCCGACAGATCTATCACACACAGGCACACACAGAAACACATCCCCACTCTTATTGGTAACATTGCAGTTCCACCCTCAGTTTGTCTAGTAGGCCTCTCCCACCATCTTCGAGAAGCAACTCCATCACCCATCCAGCACTCTACCCCTCTCCCTCCCTCTCCCTCTCCTCTCTCTCCCTCTCTGTCCCATCATATTTCCCGTCCTTCAGTTATGTATAGATGTCGACCGATCTCCCTCAAGACATAGCTGGGTCTCTCCTTCTCAACACATATACGAGTTGTTCTACCTCTATAGTTAGGCCTCTACCTACCCCT
>NC_041393.1:117667032-117707700 GCF_002162155.2 Triticum dicoccoides | reverse complement strand
CCTACCACACACAAACTTGACATGTGCCCTCTGATGTTCCGGTAGGTCAGAAGCCCTATATCTTTAACTTGCACACACACACACACAATTTCTATGGCTCTCTTCATCGATCTCGCACCCACCCACTTGATCCTCTCTTCGACTCTATCAATATCTATGACCCCTCCCTATCTTCTCGTGGATTGCCCGACCCTCTATATAAGATATGGATAGGCCTCCATTTCACACACACATTGCATGCAAAATTTTGTTTGAGATGTCATCGACACATATTCCCACAAATACATTCACGAAATCAACCCCCCACCACCCCCACCCCAAAACAAAAAACACCCACGTACGCGGTTTGTATCTCTCACACACACCCACGTAGGTGGGGGACGTGCACGAAGAGAAGAGGTGCATGCACGACGCACGTACTCCCGTCTCTTTCCCAACCACACCCACGCGGGTACACGGTGGAGCTCATTTCTTTATGAAAAAGGCAGCCCATGTGGTAATTTGGCACGTGTACTGGTTGTCCACTTGGTGGAGGGAGGATCGTCTACCACGGGTGATCAAACAAATTGCGACTTGACGCGTTATGTTAAAAAAAGAGGCAAACCATGTGGGGCCTACCTTAGAGCCAAGGCTCTATGCACTGGAGTACTTTTGATGTGTCCCGAATGAGGATAAGCTTGCTTAGTATGCTGTCTCCCCCGCCCACAGGCGCGGTGGCTCGCATGATGAGGTTAAGCTTGCTCAGTACTGTCCGCCTTACGCCCGCTCCCTCGCCCATGCGCGCGGTGGCTCATAGGATGAGGAGAAAAATTTACTACTCCCTCCGTTTACTACTCGTCCCTACTACCTTTGTTATAGAGATTATATCATATTGTTTGGAATATATATGTCCTTTAGTAGATTTCAATATGAACTACTAGTACATACTCCAAACACTGATGTATACAGACGTATTTTAGAGTGTAGATTCACTCATTTTGCTCCGTATGTAGCACTTGTTGGAAATATGCCCTAGAGGCAATAATAAAAGGATTATTTTATATTTCTATGTTCATGATAATTGTGTTTTATTCATGCTTTAATTGTATTATCCGGAAATCGTAATACGTGTGTGAATACTTAGACCAAAACATGTCCCTAGTGAGCCTCTAGTTGACTAGCTCGTTGATCAACAGATAGTCATGGTTTCCTGACTATGGACATTGGATGTCGTTGATAACGGGATCACATCATTAGGAGAATGATGTGATGGACAAGACCCAATCCTAAGCATAGCACAAGATCGTGTAGTTCGTTTTGCTAGAGCTTTTCCTATGTCAAGTATCTCTTCCTTAGACCATGAGATCATGTAACTCCCGGATACCGTAGGAGTGCTTTGGGTGTACCAAACGTCACAACATAACTGGGTGACTATAAAGGTGCACTACAGGTATCTCCGAAAGTGTCTGTTGGGTTGACACGGATCGAGACTGGGATTTGTCACTCCGTATAACGGAGAGGTATCACTGGGCCCACTCGGTAGTGCATCATCATAATGAGCTCAAAGTGACCAAGTGTCTGGTCACGGGATCATGCATTACGGTATGAGTAAAGTGACTTGCCGGCAACGAGATTGAACGAGGTATTGGGATATCCACGATCGAATCTCGGGCAAGTAACATACCGTCTGACAAAGGGAATAGTATACGGGGTTGCTTGAATCCTCGACATCGTGGTTCATCCCATGAGATCATCGAGGAGTATGTGGGAGCCAACATGGGTATCCAGATCCCGCTGTTGGTTATTGACCGGAGAGCCGTCTCGGTCATGTCTGCATGTCTCCCGAACCCGTAGGGTCTACACACTTAAGGTTCGGTGACGCTAGCGTTGTATGAATATGAGTATGCAGCAAACCGAAAGTTGTTCGGAGTCCCGGATGAGATCCCGGACGTCACGAGGAGTTTCGAAATGGTCCGGAGGTAAAGAATTATATATAGGAAGTGCGGTTTCGGCCATCGGGAAAGTTTCGGGGTCACCCGGTATTGTACCGGGACCACCGGAAGGGTCCCGGGGGTCCACCGGGTGGGGCCACCTATCCCGGAGGGCCCCGTGGGCTGAAGTGGGAGGGGAACCAGCCCCTAGTGGGCTGGTGCTCCCCCCTCCCCTTGCCCCCCTGCGCCTAGGGTTGAAAACCCTAGGGTGGGGGCGCACCCCACTTGCCATGGGGGGCACTCCACCCCCCTGGCCACCGCCCCCCTTGGAGATCTGATCTCCAGGGCCGCCCCCCCAGGGGGCCTATATAAAGGAGGAGGGGAGGGAGGGCAGCCGCACCTAAGTCTTGGCGCCTCCCTCCCCCTGCTACACCTCATCCTCCTCCCATAGTTGCTTGGCGAAGCCCTGCCGGAGCCCTGCTGCATCCACCACCACGCCGTCGTGCTGCTAGATCTTCATCAACCTCTCCTTCCCCCTTGCTGGATCAAGACGGAGGAGACTTCACGCTGACCGTATGTGTGTTGAACACGGAGGTGCCGTCCGTTCGGCGCTAGGATCTCCGGTGATAGGATCACGACGAGAACGACTCGCTCAACCCCGTTCTCTTGAACGCTTCCGCACGCGATCTACAAGGGTATGTAGATGCATCTCTCTCTCTCGTTGCTAGATGAACTCATAGATGGATCTTGGTGAACGTAGGAAATTTTTTATTTTATGCAACGTTCCCCAACAGTGGCATCATGAGCTAGGTCTATGCGTAGTTCTCTATTGCACGAGTAGAACACAAATCTGTTGTGGGCGTACATCTTGTCAACTTGCTTGCCACTACTAGTCGTTTCTTGCTTCAGCGGTATTGTGGGATGAAGCAGCCCGGACCTACCTTACACGTACGCTTACGTGAGACAGGTTCCACCGACTGACATGCACTAGTTGCATAAGGTGGCTAGCGGGTGTCTGTCTCTCCTACTTTAGTTGGAGCGGATTCGATGAAAAGGGTCCTTATGAAGGGTAAATAGAAGTTGACAAAATCACGTTGTGGTTATTCGTAGGTAAGAAAACGTTCTTGCTAGAACCCAATTGCAGCCACGTAAAAGATGCAACAACAATTAGAGGACGTCTAACTTGCTTTTGCAGCAATTGTCATGTGATGTGATATTGCCAGAAGTTGTGATGAATGATGAATGATATATTGTGATGTATGAGATCATGTTCATGTAATAGGAATCACGACTTGCATGTCGATGAGTATGACAACCGGCAGGAGCCATAGGAGTTGTCTTAATTATTGTATGACCTGCGTGTCAATGATTTAACGCCATGTAGTTACTTTACTTTATTGCTAAACCGTTAGCTATAGTAGTAGAAGTAATAGTTGGCGAGCAACTTCATGGAGGCACGATGATGGAGATCATGATGATGGAGATCATGGTGTCATGCCGGTGACGAAGATGATCATGGAGCCCCGAAGATGGAGATCGAAGGAGCTATATGATATTGGCCATATCATGTCACTACTTTATATAATTGCATGTGATGTTTATTATGTTTTATGCATCTTGTTTACTTAGAACGGCGGTAGTAAATAAGATGATCCCCTATAATAATTTCAAGAAAGTGTTCCCCCTAACTGTGCACCGTTGCTAAAGTTCGTCGTTTCGAAGCACCACGTGATGATCGGGTGTGATAGATCCTTACGTTCACATACAACGGGTGTAAGACAGTTTTACACATGCAAAACACTTAGGGTTAACTTGACGAGCCTAGCATGTACAGACATGGCCTCGGAACACAAGAGACCGAAAGGTCGAACATGAGTCATATGGAAGATACGATCAACATGGAGATGTTCACCGATGATGACTGGTCCGTCTCACGTGATGATCGGACACGGCCTAGTCGACTCGGATCGTGTAACACTTAGATGATTAGAGGGATGTCAATCTGAGTGGGAGTTCATTAAATAATTTGATTAGATGAACTTAATTATCATGAACTTAGTCTAAAATCTTTGCAAAATATGTCTTGTAGATCAAATGGCCAACGCTCATGTCAACATGAACTTCAACGCGTTCCTAGAGAAAACCAAGCTGAAAGATGATGGCAGCAACTATTCGGACTGGGTCCGGAACCTGAGGATCATCCTCATAGCAGCCAAGAAAGCATATGTCCTAGAAGGACCGCTAGGTGAAGCACCCATCACAGAGAACCAAGACGTTATGAACGCTTGGCAGTCATGTGCTGATGATTACTCCCTCATTCAGTGCGGCATGCTTTACAGCTTAGAACCGAGGCTCCAAAAGCGTTTTGAGCAACACAGAGCATATGAGATGTTCGAGGAGCTGAAAATGGTTTTTCAAGCTCATGCCCGGGTCGACAGATATGAAGTCTCCGACAAGTTCTATAGTTGTAAGATGGAGGAAAATAGTTCTGTCAGTGAGCACATACTCAAAATGTCTGGGTTGCACAACCGCCTGTCCCAGCTAGACATTAACCTCCCGGACGAGGCGGTCATTGACAGAATCCTTCAGTCGCTCCCACCGAGCTACAAGAGCTTTGTAATGAACTACAATATGCAGGGGATGGTGAAGACCATTCCTGAAGTATTTTCAATGCTGAAGTCAGCAGAGGTTGAAATCAAGAAAGAACATCAAGTGTTGATGGTCAATAAAACCACTAAGTTCAAGAAGGGCAAGGGTAAGAAGAACTTCAAGAAGGACAGCAAAGATGTTGCCGCGCCCGGTAAGCCAGTTGCCGGGAAGAAGTCAAAGAATGGACCCAAGCCTTAGAGGCTGAGACTGAGTGCTTTTATTGCAAAGGGAAGGGTCACTGGAAGCGGAACTGCCCCAAATACTTAGCGGACAAGAAGGCCGGCAACACTGAAGGTATATGTGATATACATGTAATTGATGTGTACCTTACCAGTACTCGTAGTAACTCCTGGGTATTTGATACCGGTGCCGTTGCTCATATTTGTAACTCACAGCAGGAGTTGCGGAATAAGCGGAGACTGGCGAAGGACGAGGTGACGATGCACGTCGGGAATGGTTCCAAGGTCGATGTGATCGCCATCGGCACGCTACCTCTACATTTACCTACAGGATTAGTTTTAAACCTCAATCATTGTTATTTAGTGCCAAGTTTGAGCATGAACATTGTATCTAGATCTCGTTTAATACGAGATGGCTACTCAATTAAATCCGAGAATAATGGTTGTTCTATTCATATGAGAGATATGTTTTATGGTCATGCCCCGATGGTCAATGGTTTATTCTTAATGAATCTCGAACGTAATGTTACACATATTCATAGTGTGAATACCAAAAGATGTAAAGTTGATAATGATAGTCCCACATACTTGTGGCACTGCCGCCTTGGTCACATTGGTGTCAAGCGCATGAAGAAGCTCCATACTGATGGACTTTTAGAGTCTCTCAATTATGAATCATTTGACACATGGGAACCATGCCTCATGGGCAAAATGACCAAGACTCCATTCTCCGGAACAATGGAGCGAGCAACCAACTTATTGGAAATCATACATACTGATGTGTGTGGTCCAATGAGCGTTGAGGCTCGCGGAGGATATCATTATGTTCTCACTCTCACTGATGACTTAAGTAGATATGGGTATGAAACACAAGTCTGAGACCTTTGAAAAGTTCAAGGAATTTCAGAATGAAGTAGAGAATCAACATGACCGAAAGATAAAATTCTTACGATTGGATTGTGGAGGAGAATATTTAAGTCACGAATTTGGTACGCACTTAAGGAAATGTGGAATCGTTTCACAACTCACGCCGCCTGGAACACCTCAGCGTAACGGTGTGTCCGAACGTCGTAATCGCACTCTATTGGATATGGTGCGATCTATGATGTCTCTTACTGATTTACCGCTATCATTTTGGGGATACGCTCTAGAGACAGCTACATTCACTTTAAATAGGGCACCGTCTAAATCCGTTGAGACGACACCGTATGAATTATGGTTTGGGAAGAAACCTAAGCTGTTGTTTCTAAAAGTTTGGGGGTGTGATGCTTATGTCAAGAAACTTCAACCTGAAAAGCTCGAACCCAAGTCGGAAAAATGCGTCTTCATAGGATACCCTAAGGAAACTATTGGGTATACCTTCTACCTTAGATCCGAAGGCAAGATCTTTGTTGCCAAGAACGGATCCTTTCTAGAAAAAGAGTTTCTCTCCAAAGGAGTAAGTGGGAGTAAAGTAGAACTCGATGAAGTACTACCTCTTGAACCGGAAAGTAGTGCAGCTCAGGATAATGTTCTTGTGGTGCTTACACCGACTGGAGAGGAAATTAATGATGATGATCAAGGTACTTCGGATCAAGTTGCTACTGAACTTCATAGGTCCACAAGGACACATTCCACACCAGAGTGGTATGGCAACCCTGTCCTGGAAATCATGTTGTTAGACAACGGTGAACCTTTGAACTATGAAGAAGCGATGGCGGGCCCAGATTCCAACAAATGGCTAGAAGCCATGCAGTCCGAGATAGAATCCATGTATGAAAACAAAGTATGGACTTTGACTGACTTGCCCGATGATCGGCGAGCGATAGAAAACAAATGGATCTTTAAGAAGAAGACGGACGCAGATGGTAATGTCACCATCTATAAAGCTCGACTTGTTGCTAAGGGTTATCAACAAGTTCAAGGGGTTGACTACGATGAGACTTTCTCTCCCGTAGCGAAGCTTAAGTCCGTCCGAATCATGTTAGCAATTGCCGCATACTATGATTATGAGATATGGCAGATGGTCGTCAAAACGGCATTCCTTAACGGTTATCTTAAGGAAGAGCTGTATATGATGCAGCCGGAAGGTTTTGTCGATCCTAAGAATGCTAACAAAGTATGCAAGCTCCAGCGATCCATTTATGGGCTGGTGCAAGCATCTCGGAGTTGGAACATTCGCTTTGATGAGATGATCAAAGCGTTTGGGTTTATGCAGACTTATGGAGAAGCATGCGTTTACAAGAAAGTGAGTGGGAGCTCTGTAGCATTTCTCATATTATATGTAGATGACATACTTTTGATGGGAAATGATATAGAATTCTTGGACAGCATTAAGGCCTACTTGAATAAGTGTTTTTCAATGAAGGACCTTGGAGAAGCTGCTTACATATTAGGCATCAAAATCTATAGGGATAGATCGAGACGCCTCATAGGTCTTTCACAAAGCACATACCTTGATAAGATTTTGAAGAAGTTCAAAATGGATCAGTCCAAGAAAGGGTTCTTGCCTGTATTGCAGGGTGTGATTGAGCTCGGCTCAATGCCCGACCACGGCAAAAGATAAAGAAGAGATGAGTGTCATCCCCTATGCCTCAGCCATAGGATCTATTATGTATGCCATGCTGTGTACCAGACCTGATGTAAACCTTGCCGTAAGTTTGGTAGGTAGGTAGCAAAGTAATCCCGGCAAGGAACACTGGACAGCGGTCAAGAATATCCTAAAGTACCTGAAAAGGACAAAGGACATGTTTCTCATTTATGGAGGTGACGAAGAGCTCGTCGTAAAGGGTTACATCGACGCTAGCTTCGACACAGATCTGGATGACTCTAAGTCACAGACCGCATACATGTATATGTTGAATCGTGGAGCAGTGAGCTGGTGCAGTTGCAAGCAGAGCGTCGTGGCGGGATCTACATGTGAAGCGGAGTACATGGCAGCCTCGGAGGCACCACATGAAGCAATATGGATGAAGGAGTTCATCACCGACCTAGGAGTCATACCCAATGCGTCGGGGCCAATCACTCTCTTCTGTGACAACACTTCAGCTATTGCCCTTGCCAATGAGCCCAGGATTCACAAGACCAGGCACATCAAGCGTCGTTTCAACTCCATCCGTGAAAATGTTCAAGATGGAGACATAGATATTTGCAAAGTACACACGGATCTGAATGTCGCAGATCCGTTGACTAAACCTCTTCCGCGAGCAAAACATGATCAACACCAGAACTCTATGGGTGTTCGATACATCAAAATGTAACTAGATTATTGACTCTAGTGCAAGTGGGAGACTGTTGGAAATATGCCCTAGAGGCAATAATAAAAGGATTATTATTATATTTCTATGTTCATGATAATTGTCTTTTATTCATGCTTTAATTGTATTATCCGGAAATCGTAATACACGTGTGAATACTTAGACCAAAACATGTCCCTAGTGAGCCTCTAGTTGACTAGCTTGTTGATCAACAGATAGTCATGGTTTCCTGACTATGGACATTGGATGTCGTTGATAACGGGATCACATCATTAGGAGAATGATGTGATGGACAAGACCCAATCCTAAGCATAGCACAAGATCGTGTAGTTCGTTTTGCTAGAGCTTTTCCTATGTCAAGTATCTCTTCCTTAGACCATGAGATCATGTAACTCCCGGATACCGTAGGAGTGCTTTGGGTGTACCAAACGTCACAACGTAACTGGGTGACTATAAAGGGGCACTACAGGTATCTCCGAAAGTGTCTGTTGGGTTGACACGGATCGAGACTGGGATTTGTCACTCCGTATAACAGAGAGGTATCACTGGGCCCACTCGGTAGTGCATCATCATAATGAGCTCAAAGTGACCAAGTGTCTGGTCACGGGATCATGCATTACAGTACAAGTAAAGTGACTTGCCGGCAACGAGATTGAACGAGGTATTGGGATACCGACGATCGAATCTCGGGCAAGTAACATACCGTCTGACAAAGGGAATAGTATACGGGGTTGCTTGAATCCTTGACATCGTGGTTCATCCGATGAGATCATCGAGGAGTATGTGGGAGACAACATGGGTATCCAGATCCCGCTGTTGGTTATTGACTAGAGAGCCGTCTCGGTCATGTCTGCATGTCTCCCGAACCCGTAGGGTCTACACACTTAAGGTTCGGTTATGCTAGGGTTGTATGAATATGAGTATGCAGCAAACCAAAAGTTGTTTGGACTCCCGGATGAGATCCCGGACGTCACGAGGAGTTTCGGAATGGTCCGGAGGTAAAGAATTATATATAGGAAGTGCGGTTTCGGCCATCGGGAAAGTTTCGGGGTCACCCGTATTGTACCGGGACCACCGGAAGGGTCCCGGGGGTCCATCGGGTGGGGCCACCTATCCCGGAGGGCCCCATGGGCTGAAGTGGGAGGGGAACCAGCCCCTAGTGGGCTGGTGCGCCCCCCCCTTGGGCCCCCCTGCGCCTAGGGTTGAAAACCCTAGGGTGGGGGCGCACCCCACTTGCCTTGGGAGGCACTCCACCCCCTGGCCGCCGCCCCCCTTGGAGATCTGATCTCCAGGGCCGGCGCCCCCCCCCCCAGGGGGCCTATATAAAGGAGGGGGGAGGGAGGGCAGCCGCACCTAAGTCTTGGCGCCTCCCTCCCCCTGCTACACCTCATCCTCCTCCCGTAGTTGCTTGGCGAAGCCCTGCCAGAGCCCTGCTGCATCCACCACCACGCCGTCGTGCTGCTGGATCTTCATCAACCTCTCCTTCCCCCTTGCTGGATCAAGACGGAGGAGACGTCACCCTGACCGTACGTGTGTTGAACGCGGAGGTGCCGTCCGTTCGGCGCTAGGATCTCCGGTGATAGGATCACGACGAGAACGACTCCCTCAACCCCGTTCTCTTGAACGCTTCCGCACGCGATCTACAAGGGTATATAGATGCATCTCTCTCTCTCGTTGCTAGATGAACTCATAGATGGATCTTGGTGAACATAGGAATTTTTTTATTTTATGCAACGTTCCCCAACAGCACTCTCCCTCGCCCCTCGACCCTCGCCCACGTGGTGGACATGCAGCAATTCATTCGGTCTCATATAGCCAAAACAATATCCACTACACTACCATTATTGCTCAACTTCCCGAAGAGGCGAACAGCCAATCGCAAGGTTAATATTTTGGAGATGCCAAGCGCAAGGTTATAGGAGAACGAGTAGTAGGTGTGGCGCCATTTATAAATAAAGTTTTTTTTCTTTAGTGGCACGTACGCAATATGATAGGTTCATACGGAGAGAAAAGGAAACCGCTCCACTATATACATAGTCAGGACAGGCCAGCCTACACGATTGGTTGCTGGGGTTGCTCTCTTCACACTCTCTTGCACAAAATGACTGTGGCCACATCCCTAACATCCCGGTGGATCACGTCCGCCGGGGGAAGGGGTCGATGCTTAGTGTAGATGCGCTCGCTGTCGCCGACGGTGAAAACCCACTGTCGGCACGTCCCGATCAAGGGTCCCCGCCGTTCTCTCTCACAAAGCCGGTGAGGTTGCCTTCGTCCCTTGCTCACTGCCGCGACGTGGCCAGTTGCCGCCTCCCGCCGCCCTCGTCAAGGTTGAGCTACGTCCCTCAGGTACAACTCCCTTTACAACCGGCTTGTACCACTGCTCCAGCTGCCCACATCACTCCATGTGGATATTACTCTACTTCTTTGCCCCACACATACCTCTACTGGCTTCTACGTACTGTATTTGTGATGAGTTTATGTCTCATCAACTAGTCCCAGTAATCTTATTCTAATCACGATTCTTCAATTTCTTTGCCACAGGGATGCTCATCTTGATTTTGGTGAAACTGCACAAAATGATCCGATGGTCAAAAGGTTGCAAACTTCATTTCTTAGGAAGCTCGAACGTTGCCAGGAAATTGAAGCCTGGTTAGGGTTCACGGTTCAAGGGCTAGGGATTGCATGGATCGTTTTTTCTTTAGCTGCCTCTGTTCCAAAATAAGTGTCAACTTTAGTAGTAGTATAACTTTGTACTAAAGTTTGCATAAAGTTGAGACACTTATTTTGGAACGGAGGGAGTACATATTTGCTATGATCTGTCAATCTTTGAGATGCAATAGCATGCATGTTAGTCTCCTTTGAATTTGATGAAATGTTGCAACGGGCAACCTTGAACGCAAGATACATGTAATAGAAGCTGGAAGCTTCATAGCATTCTACAAATTTATCTCGCTGATAAATTATAGTACGTACTATACTAGTACTTCCTCAATTCCTAAATATAAGTCTTTGTAGAGATTTCACCATGAACCACATGCGGATGTATATAGATGCATTTTAAGTGTAGATCCATTCATTTTGTTCCGTATGTAGTTCACCTAGTGGAATGTCTACAAAGACTTATCTACTAGTAATAGCTAGCCCCCACTACTAGGAATTCACTACCTCTCCTTGAGCCACATCATCAAAATTAATGTAGCCATTAGATGAACTAAATCAGTCCATAATAGCCGTCTGATCTAGACGTTGAGAGGCTCCGCACTAAGCCACATGCAAGCATGCAGAAGTACAGTCGCATGCATGTGAGTGGGTTTTAAATCACATCAACATGCCTGCGTGCAAGCATGCACCGGTAGCATGCATGTAAGTGAGCTTGTAAGTCCCATTAACATGTCAAAAAGAAAAATATAATCCCATTATGCAGTAGGAGTTGGCTGATCTTTTTGCCTTACATGGGATTATCTACATGATGATGGGAGCTTTTTTAGTTTGGCTACCACATTTGTCATGCGGTTATAGAGTTTTTTTAGTTCTATGAAATTGATAATTTTACGCAGAGAGATATACGGCTGTTCCATGGCAACGCGCGGGGACTCATCTAGTAGTATTTAGGAACGGAGGGAGTGCTATGTAAAGAGTTAGGTGTCGCACGATGTCCAGAAAATATGGTGATAGTGTGAGGTGGGCCATGTAAAGCCTGCGTGTTTTCACTGCTTTTGCACTCCTCCACTGTAAGAATGGAGAAAATTGTAATCTAGTAGTACCTCCTTTCGCCGAAAGTGTGGGACATCCAGCAGTCCTACCACCTCAGTAATAAAGACCAATGAGCCGTCAAATCACATAGACCCAGCAGTAAGTTGGACGGATGAAGCAACCATCACTCTTGCGCCAGTGAGAGGTCGCGTCTGCTCTGCACAGGCATGAATGCGGCACCGATTCTTTGGAGCGGCGCTGACCGTTTCAGGTGGGAAGCGCGCGTGGGCAATGGAGGGGCTTTGGGTGGGCCAGGCTGGTCAGGAGCGGGCGTGGCAGCTATCTGCCTGTCCCTACCAGACACGCCCAGAAACGAGAGGATGCACCAACTCTCGCGGCTAAAATCGTACACTACACACCACCATCTCTCTGTAGGAGTAGGTCGATATATCGCTCTCTCTAATACACAAATGTTGTTAAACACACAGACACACACACACACACACACGCACACGCACGCACCTTGGTCCTGCTGCACCTTCTAACGTGACTTATTACACCTAGACGGAGGGAGTAGTAAGGACGAGATACGGTGGCACACTGACTTAGGTCGAATACAAGTGCCCAAAATTGTGTGCATGTTATAATAAGGATTCACTTAAAATAATAGGTGAGCGAACAGAGGGATCAATTGGACAGTGTTCCCGAGAAGTAGTGAGATGTGTGAGGTAAGATACACCGCTGGCACTTTTATTTTTTCTTATTAATTTGTTTGTTTCACCCTCTGACTGGTGGGACCCAATGTACTACGTGGAGAGAGGTAAGGTGACTAAGGCTGCATTATTTCTGCACCACTGTGGATAGTCTTACCACCAAAGCCACATGACACGATTATGATTTAAATCCCAATGACTCCCACACACAAAAAAACACGGCATGCTTGTCACATGAATGCAGGAATGTATAAAAGATTATTTTCCTCTCGTTGAACATAACGGGAGGGTTGCGTAGCTGGTTAGCCTGTTCGCTCATAAAACTTGAGGTCTCGGGTTCCACTCAAAAAAAAACTTGAGGTCTCGGGTTCGATAACTACACTTGAGCATAGTGCCAGGAGGATTCTTTGACTGGTCAAAATGGATGGATACAGAGCTATACGATCTTGTAGTGACCGTATAATCACCTCATCACGTACTCTATAAGCTGCAGCATCGGCGCTTGTTTTCTAGGGTTTGCATGCTTCACACTCTCTCTCCAGTATATATATATACATGCTGGAGCCTCAGCGCTTGTAGTTGCTCTCTTCACACTCTCTCACCCTCTCCAGATCTAAACAAGACTTCGTTGGCCTCTCTCTCCCCTCACTGCTGCTCAAAGAGCCGGCAGGATCCATCCACCAGGAAGGGAAGGAGGCTTAACATTGTCGCCGTCGGTGAGGGAGGGAATCCACTACCGGCGCAGCTATTCACTGTCACCCAGAGGCGGCGCGGGAGGGTCTCCGACCCCTTCTTCTTCGCAGCCATCCCGTCGCCCATCGAACCATGCCCCAAGAACCTTAAGGTATAATTTACTTATTCCACATGCATTGCTCTAGATGCATGTATACCATGAATCTAGGACATGGTTCAAAGAGGAAAGGAGTGGGGGAAAGTAGTGGGGAAAGTTGTATCGCATAAATCTAGGACGTGGTTCAAAGAGGAAAGGAAGGGGCGAAAGTACTAGTACAGACTGGCTATCCAGCACCTACGTTGGTCGAAAAGGGAAAATAATGACAAACACAGTACGCACATCTGTAACAAACTGATCTTTTGTTTTGGGGACAAGGCTGTAGAGTTTGAGCAGGACTAGATTTGTTGCGCTCACATAGGGAAATGTGTCTAAAGATAACGAAACTGGGACCAACACAAATATGCTCCTTGGTTGTTTGTTCTTTGTTGCAATAGACTGTGCATGACCACAATACATCGGTAGATGCACATGGTGCTGGTGCGTCCACTGTCATGTGCAACTCTTTAGCTGTTGTTAATCTAAGGCCCTGTTTGTTTAAAAACTCCCTAGTCCCTACCTGCTTGGTTCCAGGGACTAAACATGGACTATAGGTTATTAAATGACTTGCTAAAAGACCATGTTACCCCTAGTAATGAACTAATAGAGACAAGGTGCGATGCGTGGCAGGGGCAACTGTTGGAAAAAGTCCCAAAAAGACTCCCTCGGGGTCTTCTTTCTTTAGTCCCAAAAATGCCCACTTTTAGTCCCTAAAAGTTCCTCCTGTTTGGTTTAGATGGGACTGACATGGAGTTTTTTAGTCCCTACACCAAAATGTCCCTGTAAACAAACACTCTCTAATAATGCCACTAGAAAATTGGTGCAATGCCACAGTTAAAAGCAAATTACATGTTTAACAAATTTTATTGTTAATATAATCTCTATGTTAATATTAATCAATGCCACCGTTTGAGAAATGCTACTGTCTTGCTCTCTTTCCCATCTAGATAAGGTAGATGCTTCTTTTTGTTGACTTTTGTGTCATCCACCGTTATTGACCACTAGTTGTTTCCTTTGCACCTCTGTGTAAATAGGGTTATCTACTTGACCTTGTTGCCATTGTGACCTTTTGTTGCACTGCACAAAACACTTTTGTTTTAAGAGTGTTTTGTGCAGTTCAACCAAAATGTCACACTGACAATGTTGCTTGATTGCTTGATCTTAGTGGAGCTGCACAAGAGGAGATCTTACTTCCTATCCGTGTTGGCAAATTTGGTTCAGATCTTCGTCTTGTGAGTTGTTTGAATTCCGCATCATGAGAGGTCAGTACTAGCCTTCTTTCACATGATTCTGCAGCGTGCTTTCATATGTTGTGCTACTTGTATGGTAATGTTGCTTGTGAACTGCATAAATGGAGACAAGACTTCCAATCTGTATGTGCACCGTAATATCCCATTGAGGTAAGATAAGGATATTTCACAATTGTTGGCATGTATTTTGCCACTTTCATCACAAAATTAATTTCATTGTTTAGTGCTATACTTGTGCTCCCTAATTGACATGCCAAATCTTACATTGAAGGCGAAGCTTGTCTGTTATTGAACCAAGTGATGAAGGGGAAGAACAAGCGAAAGAAAAACAAAAATCAACTCCCGGTACTGTAATGAAGCACTGGAACTGTGATGACACAAGTAATGATATAGTTTTGCATCTTAATTTATTGCTATGGCTAGAACGAGCAATTGTTTTGCCACTGATTTGATGACACTCTTAATGTAATACGTAATTATCTCTACTTGTGCAAACAGGGATCTTCTTTGAAGATACCATATATTTTAGTGGAACTGCACAAGAAGATGTTGGAAACATTAAACTAATTGATGAGTATATAGTAAGCATGGCCACCACAGTAGATAGCAACAGATGGTTCCGGAGAAGTGCTTCATCTGTATGCTCTACACAATAAGCCTCCTGACAAAGCTTGGTACTCGCCCACTGATTTCATCCATATGATTGAGCTTTGTCATCTCTATTGGTGTTGTGCTACTGTTTAGATACTATCATGAAAAAGTGGTATTGTCCTTGAGAAGTGCTTCATCTGTGTTGTTTTAAATATTTCCTTTCCTTTTTTTCGAGCAAACAGGGATGCTAGCATTTAGTAGTCCTCTTGTCTTTGCACAACAGGATCATCTTCCTCTGAAGAAGAATATGTAGTACTTGAAGTGACTAGTTCCGATTATGCCAGGATGAAGAAGCCCTGTCTATCTTCTCATCAGAAGGAGCAGTTGAAGGATGGTTACATTACTCCCCACAAGACCAAACTAACTTTAGCTCCGAAGGACTAACAAATTTCCATTTTTTTGCTGTGATGCGCGAGTACAATGTTGTTCTAGGATTCTTTCTGGTGAGTTCCATTTTTCTAAAAGTGTGCTCTACATGGACCATGTAGGTGCCTGTTTAAACTGTCAATTCATAGTACAATTTGCTTTATACTAATCACTTTTTTGTATTTGTGCAAACAGGGGTGCTCAGCTTGATTTCAATGGGAACTGCACAAAATGTTCATGAATACATCGAATCATTCATTTCCACCACAAGAAAGGAGGTGCCGATAAGTTCAAGGCGTTGCAACATATAAGGGCGAAATCATACAAGCTACGCGCGAATTTGTTTGATTTTGGTGGAACTGCACAAAAAGAACAGCTGGTTTATTTAGCACGAGGTGCCATGTCAATGTCTGAACTGATGGCAAACCCTGCCCATTCCACAATCGTAGGCATTTGATATTTTGGAATGGGACAACCTTGTCAAATTTTTCTCATTGATTTTAGCAAGACATGCGTTTGATATTTTCGAATGGGACGCCCTTTGTTGTCAGCAGTGCCGATCAATTTTTTCTTTATTATTAAGTTGTGAAGTAAATATTGCCTCTAACATGTGATTCGCTGAGATGCATAATCATCGATTGTTTTGAATGTTCTCTATGAATTGCCAGCCCCGTGTGTTTGATTGCAATGTACAGAAACACTAAAAAGCTGCTCAAAGTCTTTGTACACCTTCTGTTCCTTTTTACTTTGCACATTGTGAAAGTGCATACTTTTTTGTATAATATTGGTCAAAGTAGAGATACTTTGACTGCAGAAAAAACTTGTATACAGACTAGAAAGGACCGGAGGGAGTACATGTGAAACTGCTGCAAACGAGGTGATCACCCTGGGAATAATAATAGTACGTATTGTTCTGCATGTTCATCCAATGCCAGTGATACAGGAATTCGAACTAATCGAAATAAATTCATTCATACACGGTCGGATTTCATATAAACATGCCGGATTTCATTACATTTCATACATTCTTCAACTAAAAAGGGGTGCATTGGAGGTATAATTAATTAACCGAAGCTACCCACCTGTGTCCCGCAGAGCCGAACAAAAGCTTCAGTGACTTAACTGTAGGTGCAGTTGCGTAACTAACATGTGGCCTGTTGGGCCCATGTGTCAGTCAGCCAACTGCACCAGCGGTTAAGTAGAAGCAGCGTTCTTCTCCAGCACAGCTCTCCGACTCCACGTCACCGCCAAGAAGATAACCGGCCATCAATGGTCAACCTGCCTAGCTTGGCTTCAACCGGAGGGTAGCAGCGGTGGCCTTACTTGGACCCGAGCAGTGGCGACATACCGTGTTCTACTCTTCCTCGTTTTCTGTGTGGCGCGGCCTCATTGGCAGTGGGGTGGGGCCTCGGCGGAGCCGGCGATGTCCTCTATCTCGTTGCCGGCGGGCGGCGCCTCAGTGGAGCGGTGTAAATCCTCCCCCTCGTTGCTGGTAGGGTGGGGCCTCGGCTGACCTGGTGATGTCCTCTGCCTCTTTGTTGGCGGGGCGGGGCCTCGGCGGAGCCGGCGGTGTCCTCTACCTCGTTGTTACCGCCGCGGGGCCTCGGCGGAGCAGGGCCTCATCGACGCCAGCGGAGCGAGCACTCGTCGGAGGTGGCATTGTCCTCTGCCTCATCCTTGGTCTCACCAAATAGCGCCTCGCCCGCTTCATCGCCCTCTTTGTAGGCGACCGCAGCCTCTGCCACCCGCATGTGGTACCGCCAGTGCTCGAGGCGGCCCTCGCGGGCGGAGCGGTACAAGTCGAGCAGCGCCTCCTGCTCCGCCCGCTCCACGATGATCTGCTCCTCCGCCTGCAGGTGCTCCTGGAGGAGATGGTGGTTGTAGGCGGCGTCGGCCTGCGCCTCCCGGAACTGCTCCTCAAGCATTTGCCTCACCGTGTCCATATATTGGGCACGGGCCTCGCCGATGGTCATGGTGCAATGCACCGGCGAGGATGGCACAGAGGAGGGGGTTGGCGCCGGATCGTCGACTACCATGTTCTCCATTGGGACGTCGTCGTCCTCCGGCTTCCTGCCGGCCAGCCGGTCGGCAGCAATGGCTGCCATCTCCTTGTGGTCCGTCATCCGCCCATCCCGAAGAGTGCTGGAGCGCGAGGAATCCATGGTGGGCAGTAGTGGTGTGCATAGGAGAAAGGGAACAGATGCGGATGACTACGGCTATGGCCGGCGCAGCTGTTTATATAGCAATGGTGGGCGGTGGAGGGACGGACGTGTGGCACCGGAGTAGCTGCCTCGGCAACCACGTATCATTAATGTGGGCGGTAGATGGACGGACGGACGACACTTGTATCGTTTGAAGGCGGAGCAATTGCCTGCACCGGGAAGTGGGGCGGGCGGCGCTGACTGTTTCGGGCGGAAAGCGCGTGCGGGCGAGGAGATGACTTTACTTCAAGAGGATGACAATGGGGACCCACCAGAACCATAGCCTCACGTACGGAAGTGCCTCCTTATTATATATATATATATATATATATATATATAACTATAATTTATTTTGCTTCCTCCTGGTTTCCTGACATCACGGTCCCACACCATTGTCAACCTATGTACTCCCCCCTCTCCGGTTTATAGGGCTTATCTCAAAATTTTAGTTTTTCCATTTTATAAGGCTCAATTTGGTTGTTTTCCATCACATGTTCGGATTCCAAGGTGCATTAAATCATTGCATGCAAGTATTAAGAGAAAACTGACCAATGCATGTACTTTATGCATGCATGCATTGCAATTAATGCATTGATGAACATAATTTTTTGAGGATAACAAGAGCATTAATTAGGTTCTTTTGCAAAACTACAAAAAGTATTCCACCACTCGCCATCTACCTTGATTGGTGAGATTTTTGAATTGACCACTATAAACCAGAAAGGAGGGAGTAGTCAATAAACGAGAGAATTGCACAAAAAGCGCCCGACAGTTGGGACCAAGCAGCTCGAGCAGTATTTGTGTTTTTGAGGTGTGAGCACTGCAGAGTTTTTCGATGTTTAGCCCAGATATTAATTTTTCTCCTCTGAACAACAATGAAACCATCGCTGCGGGTATTAACTGGGCGGGCTGTGGCCTGTCTAGCCCAGGCCAGATATCCAGCCCAGATATTAATTTTTTTTCAAGCTGAAAATGGCTAGCCCAACTATACTTTTTTTAGGAATACCCAGGAAAGGTCAAGTTGTTATTCTCCGCCCCGCTGGGCTGCAAATCTTTCCTAGGAGGGATGCATTAGGCTTAACAAGAAAATGGTCTATAAGAAATAATAAATGGGATGTAATTATAAAAACTGGGCAGTAACTATAAAAAATGCACCAAACATGTAATTACTTTATAAAATATTATTTTTGGATATTGAAAATTTTAATTTCATTAATTGTTACGAGCACAATGTTTCATTGGTTTTTATGTAATATAAATTTATATTGCAATTGTATTTAATCTGACTAGATATTTCGGGATAAAAATATTTCGGATCCCATCAAAATGTGGGAAATTTTATTGAATTCTGATTTGAACGGTTGGTTGAAATGGGCTGTACTTTTAACAAATTGTAAATGGGTTGTAGAAGATTCCATTAGAATTCAAAAATGGGCTGCACATTCTTACAAATCTCAAATGGGCTATAAGTTCTCTGCCACACACTTCTGGGAGTCCGATGGACTTGCCAAAGCTGCAGTAACGTTAAAAGAGGGGCACCATGTGTGGCTGCTTAACACCCCTGATATTTTGTGTATGCAACAATATGTTCAGTCTGAATGAAGTTCTTTGCACCCCTAAAAAAACTAAGTTGATGCGTCCCCTAAAAAAAGAGAGTTGACGCGTATGCAAGGCTTTGTCAACTTATAGTCAACACACGGTTCTAGCAGCAGTGGCCGTTGGATGTCCATCCAACGGATGCCGTGCTTCTTCTTCAATCTCGGATATTCTAGCTTCACCCGCCCAAAAAATGATTCCTCCCCCTGACATCTGGGGCACACCATTTTGGAAGCTGACCTGTGGGCCTACTAAATTGACGTACCAAGGGCTTTGTCAACTTAGTCAATATAAACGCTTCTAGCTGTAGTGACCGTACGATGTCCATCCAACGGCCGTCGTGCTTCTTCAACCTCTGGTCTTCTTGCTCCAGCCGCCCAAAGCAGCGCCGATCGTGTCGCCTGCTCCTGCCTCCCGTGGCCGGCTGTGCTGCCGCGGAGGCCTCACCGCCCCTACTACTCCCATCGCTGGCCAGGCCATCCCTCCGCTCACCCACACCCCCTATTATTCTACGGCGAAGGCAGCCTCACACCGCAGCCGAACCAGTGAACCTTCATACTCCTCTCTGCATGTGCATCCACTGCTGCGTCTTCCCCTTCCTAGGCCTCGACGTCGTCCATGGACGTGGTGCTCTCGGTGCGGCGTGGTCAATGTGATCAAGGAATGACTTCCATCGGACGTGGACTGTACATGGACAGGCTGACAGCTGGGTCCCCAGCCATAGCAAGGAAGTGCCACCTTATTACGCGGAAAATAATGATTCCTCCACCTGATAGCTGGGACCCACCGGACGGGCCACTGTATTTCGCGAAAAAACTGTTTCCCCCTGACTACTGGGACCCACCAGCTACACCTTCGCACGCAAGGAAGTGCGTCCGGGCAAAAAAAATGATTCGCCCCCCTGACTGCTGGGACCCACCAGCTACATCTTCTCACGCAAGGAACTGCGTCCAGGCAAAAAAAAATGATTCGCCCCCCTGACTGCTGGGACCCACCAGCTACATCTTCCCACGCAAGGAAGTGCCTGACAGTCGGGACCCACCTGGTCGAAGCATACGTAGCGTTGTCATTCTGGTTGCGAACGTGTACGTACATACTGGTGGATGTAGAGGCGTGCACGTGTCGTAGTAGAGGGGAGCATGTGTCATAGTAGACGCACGTACGTGTCGTAGTAGAGGCGCGTACATGTCGTAGTAGAGGCGCGCACGTAGCATGTACACGTACGTACAGCGGCCAGTGTGCAAGAAAGAAAATACGGCCACGTTTGTGTACATACGGGCGGGGTCTCGAACGCCTACTCGCGCATATGTACGACCAGGGCTCGTGTACATGGTTGGGTCAGAATAGAGAAACAACGTCATCGTCGTGTTCATGGGGAGCCAATCGGCTGGGTCGGAACGAAATGCATAGTCGTGTTCATCGGGAGAGCTTGGACAGAACAGGTGATGGAAACGAGGCCTGGCGTACCGCAGAACGGAGGAAACGGCCTTGTGTTCGACTGGCCACGTTCGAAACGGGATCCTGTTCATCGGGAGGGGTTTGGTGTACCGCAAATGGAGGAAATGGACCTCCTACGGTCGAAACGGGGGTCCTGTTGATCGGGAGGGGTGTGGCGTACCGCAAAACAGACGAAACGAACTTGTGTTGGAGCGCTACGGTCAAAACGGGGGTCCTGTTCACCGGGAGGGGTGTGGCGTACTGCAAAACAGGACTCCACGGGATACTGTTCATCTCCACCGTCGACCTCATCCAGCCTCCACGGGCTCCTGTTCATCCAGCCTCCACCGTGCACTACTCCATCGGCTACTGTTCACACTACAAAAAAAAGACACATCCGTGACATTTTGGGCCGAACAAATTTTTTTCTGTCATACATATGACACTTCTATGACGACAATTGTGACAAAACCCGGTATCATCATAGATGTGGTGGGCTCCTACTTCTATGACAAAAAATTATGACAGAAAATGGGCTTTTCGTCTTGGGCGGGCTGGAGACGCAGCTGCATGACATTCTTGGGGCCATCCATGATGGAAAAAACCATGGTAGAAGCGAGGGCGAGGAAATTTTCGGGGAGTTCCCGGTTACGATGGGTGGTCGGGGGCCGAGCGATGTGCGTTTCTCTCGTACACATACGCGCGTGTGTGCGAGGCGTTGGCTCTAACTGAACCCGAGCGAGGCGTTGGGCTCTAACTTAACCCGAGCAATTCCACTGCAGGCATTACTGAACCCGAGCGATCGATCGATGGCTGTTAACTGAACCCGATCGAGCGATTCCTTCGCTACTGCTGCTAACTAAAGTTGATTGATGCTGCCTCTCTGGATGAACAGTGAGCGTTGTGGGGGGGGATTTGGATGAACAGTGAGCGGTGGGATTGGATGAACAGGACCCGTGGCGTTGCCTCTGGAATAACAAGACCCCGATCGATCGAGCCGGTTGGGGCTGGATGAACAGGACCCCGTGGAGGGCTAGATGAATAGGACGACCCCGTGGAGGGCTGAATGAATAGTAGATGGTGGATGGGTGGATGAACAGTAGCCCGTGGAGGGGTGGTTGAACAGGAGCCCGTGGAGAGGGGTGGTTGAACAGCAGCCGGTGGAGTAGCTCGCGGTGGAGGCTAGATGAACAGGAGCCCGTGGATGAACAGTCCCAGGTGGAGGCTGGAGGAGGTCGACGGTGGATGAACAGTAGCTCGTGGAGGCGGGAGGAGGTCGACGGTAGAGATGAACAGTATCCCGTGGAGTCCCGTTTTGCCGTACGCCACACCTCTCCCGATGAACAGGACCCCCATTTCGACCGTAGCACTCCAACACAAGTCAATTTCGTCCGTTTTGCGGTACACCACACCCCTTCCGATCGACAGGACCCACGTTTCGACCGTAGGAGGTCCGTTTCGACCGTTTTGCGGTACGCCACACCCCTCCCGATCAACAGGACCCCCGTTTCGACCGTAGGAGGTCCGTTTCCTCCGTCTTGCGGTATGCCAGACCCCTCCTGGTGAATAGGATCCCATTTCGAACATGGCCGGTCGAACACAAGGCCGTTTCCTCCATTCTGCGGTACGCCAAGCCTCGTTTCCATTGCATGTTTCATCCAAGCCCTCCCGATGAACACGATGACGCATTCCGTTCCGACCCAGCGGGTTGGCTCCCCATGAACACGACGACGATGTTGTTTCTCCGTTCCGACCCAGCCATGTACACGAGCCCTGTCCGTACGTATGCGCGAGTAGGCGTTCGAGACCCCGCCCGTATGTACGTACGTGGTCGTATTTTCTTTCTTGCACCCTGGTCGTTGTACGTACGTGTACATGCTACATGCACGCCTCTACTATGACACGTGTGCGCCAGTACTACGACACGTGCGCGCCTCTACATCGACCAATATGTACGTACACGTCCACGACCAGAATGACAATGCTACGTACGCTTCAACCAGGTGGGTCCCGACAGTCAGGCACTTCCTTTCCTGCGAAGATGTAGCTGGTGGGTCCCAACAGTCAGGGGGCGAATCATTTTTTTTGCCCGGACGCACTTCCTTGCGTGCGAAGATGTAGTTGGTGGGTCCCAGCAGTCAGGGGGGTGAATCGTTTTTTTTTTGCCCGGACGCACTTCCTTGCCTGCGAATATGCAGCTGGTGGGTCCCAGCAGTCAGGGGGGCGAATCATTTTTTTTGCAGGGACGCACTTCGTTGCGTGCGAAGATGTAGCTGGTGGGTCCCAGGAGTCAGGGGAAACGTTTTTTCACGAAATACAGTGGCCCGTACGGTGGTTCCTCGCTGCCAGGTGGAGGAATAATTATTTTGCGCGTAATAAGGAGGCACTTCATTGCTGCGGCTGTGGACCCAGCTGTCAGCCTCTCCACGTACAGTCCATGTCCGATGGAAGCCGTTCCTTGACCATGTTGACCACGCCGCGCCGAGAGCACCAGGGCAGTGGACGACGTCGAGGCCTAGGAAGGGGACAACGCGGAGCCGGCGAAGACGTGGCAGTGGATGCCCACGCCTAGAGGAGTACGAGGGTTCACTAGTTCGCTGCAGTGTGAAGCTGCCGTCGCCGCTGAATAACAGGGGGTGTGGGTGAGTAGAGGGATGGCCTGGCCAGCGGTGGGAGTAGTAGGGGGCGGTGAGGCCTCCGCCGCATCGCAGCCGGCCACGGGAGGCAGGAGCATGAGGCACTACCGGCGCTGGTTTGGGCGGCTAGAGCAAGAAGACCAGAGGTTGAAGAAGCACTATGGCCGTTGGATGGACATCGTACGGTCACTGGAGCTAGAATCATGCATATTGACTAAGTTCACAAAGCCCTCCGTCCTCGTCAACTTAGTAGGCCCACAAGTCAGCCTGCCACTATACTGGGTCCTAGCTAATAAGGGGAGTATTCTTTTTTTTGTGTAATAAGGAGGCACTTCCTTGCGTGCGAAGATATAGCTAGTGGGTCCGAGTTGTCAGCGGCGGTAACGTTTTTTTCGTGAAATACAGAGGCCCTTTCGGTGGGTCCCTGATGTCAGGTGGAGGAATCATTATTTTGCGCGTAATAAGGAGGCATTTCCTTGCGTGCGGCCGTGGACCCAGTTGTCGGCTTCTTCACGTACAAACCACTTCAGATGCATGTCGGTCATTGACCATGTTGACCAGGCCGCGCCGAGAGCACCAGGACGGTGGACGACGGCGAGGCCTAGGAAGGGAACGACACGGAGCCAGGGAATACTCGGCAGTTGTTTCCCACGCGGAGGAGTACGAGGGTTTACAGGTTCGTTTGTCATCGCTGGAGAACAACAGCATGTGTGGGTGAGTAGAGGGATGCCTAGGCCAGCAATGGGAGTACGGTGGGGCCGCGAGGCCTGCGCGGCAGCATAGCCGGCCACGGGAGCGGGGAGCAGGCAGTCCCGTCGGCGCTTGTTTGAGCGGTTGGAGCATGAAGAGCAGAGATTGAAGAAGCACGACAGCCGTTGGATAGACATCCAATAGTCACTGCTCTCGTGTGTTGACTATAAGTTGACAGGGCGTTGTGTGTGCGTCAACCTTTTTTTTATGAAAGCATGCGCGTCAACATGTAGTAGGCGCACAAGTCAGCCTCAAATATGTGGAAAACAGCATACAATCCATCTGCCATTATTTCTAATAATGTACAACCCATTTGCTAATTCTTAAGAATTTTTTTGGAGCCCATCTTCCTTTTGTTAGCATTACACCCCATATTGTGGCCACGGTTAAAAAGTATACGAAATTTTGCATATTCTCGGTGCGGTCAACTGTTTTTAATCCAGAAATATCAATTCACATTCAAACTATTTGGAAAAATAATTTATATAAATATAAAATCCAAATAATTGTCCACGCATAAAAGTCAACGGAATTTAAGATCTTGTAATGAAAAAAATGAAACTAATTCCAGGTTTGATGTGTTTTAAAAATGTACAGCCCATTTCTGGGCAAACCGAATGAAACTCTCCTCGTCTTGAAAGATTTGCAGCCCAGCAAGGCCGAAAAAGCAAGTAGGCCTTGTTTGGGTATTTCTTTAAAAAAATAGAACTGGGCTAGCCATTTTCAGCAAGAAAAAAACACAACTGGGCTCATGATGTGGTAAACATAAATAAGCCCCCGCATAGCCCCGTTGTTACCCTGATCCGTCGCTAAAACTAGTATAAATAACAACTGCTTGTTCCTAAAAAAACTGTGCGACTTGCTGGGTCCCTGGTGTCAGCCGCTCGTAGTGTAATTCTCTCATTTATTGACTATGTTGACAATGGCGTGAGCCCCAGATGTCCAACCATTAGGAGGAACCATATTTTTGGGCTTGTAATATAGAGGCACTTGCTTGCGTACTGCCATGACGCTGGTGGGTCCCTACTGTCATCCTCTCCACGTACAGTCATCTCCTTGTTCCTCTCGGTTGTTGACGATGTTGACAATGCAAGAGGGTGGCGCACCACGCACGGAAGTCGAACCAAGGCCGCAAGGCGGAGGACGACGGCGAGGCCTCGGACGGAACGAACAAGAGCCGTGGAAGATGCGCCGATCCAGTCGCAGGCGGAGGGGAGTATGAGGGTTGACTGGTTCGGGAGCAGGTGCGTGTTGGGGCTGACGTCGCCGAAGAATAACAAGACGTGTGGGGGAATAGAGGGAGGGACTGGCCAACGTTGGAGGGTACGTACGGTAGGGCGGCAGAGGCGCAACCAGCCATGGGAGGCGGGAGCAGGCGAAGCCGCCGGGGTGGTTTGGTTTGGGCGGCTGGAGGAAGAAGAAGACAAGAGATAGAAGATAAACGACAGATGTTGGATGTCAATCCAACGGCTAGTAAGCAGAATCTTTTGTTGACTGGCTAGTAAGTCAACACCACCTTGGATAGGCTATTTCCTCGCGGGTCCCAAATGTCAGAATCCAAATCTGTCACGGTCATGCAACCTTTCCTATGAAAATTTACAGCCCATTTGATGTGCTAGTTCGAAATAAGTTTGTGGGTGCTGGTGGGGACTAATCACTTGGCTTCTGTAATGCACAGTGAGCTCAAGCAGCCGGCGAGAGTGATGTTATTTCCCTTGGTTGGGATTTGTTACAATATTTCACTCTAAATTAAATGAATGGCAAGCCATTTCCCTAGTTTCAAAGAAAATATGACAGTCACAGCCGAGTTGAAAAGGGCAGGAACATCTAACTCCAGCTTACAAACTGTACAAAAGCACGAGGGTTAATTGTTCATCAGGTTTACCAAAAAACCCAAATTGGAAAGGGCAACAACATCTAACTCTAGCACTGTTTTCGGCAGTCACGGTCAAATGGATTGGTCACATCCATAGAATGAACATCCTGGGTCGTAAAATTTACTGGATTATGACCACAATATGTTGTAAATAGAAGCCCGGCGCGTTCAGAAGCTCTTTTGCCCACCTGAAACTCCTTTTTTTGCTCTTCGACACACCCATCCGCCAAAACCATGCTGCTGATAAACTTAAGCCTGATGGACAATAGTAACCTCGCATTCAGCAAGAAGAATGTGACAAATCTTGTGTTTGCACGGTTGGCTACATATCGTTCTAGCGTTATTGTTTTCAATTTGAATCTCATGAGAAGTGAGAAAATCCTGATGCTTACGAATCCACCGATTGGTTATAACTTTCTTACCCCATCATGTTGCCTAAATAGACATGAAGATTGAAAACAGTTAAGGTCTAAAAGAAGAGTGTCGAAAGAGCAACAGCTGAACGGTTAATTCTAGTACACTATATGCGGGCTTCCAATGTGCGTGAAATTATCACCTTTATATACAACTTCTCCAGACATGGAAAGCATTGTAGCAAGCCAATAATCTTGTTCACATCAAAACTATTCATTTGGATATATAAGATCTTGACAGAATCCAGCACCATTGATAGGCCATCCATGGAGAAACTCTTCATTGAGCATAGAACATAATATTAGTACAAAATGTGTACTCCAAGATGATATATAAATTATGCACAGAAATTTAAAATGCAGCTTATGGTTACAAGTGTACATGATAATATAAAGTACCTGAAGAACTATGGAGCCAAACACCATATTGAAATGAGCACAAAGATCATGTATTACACCCAAGGTCTCCAGTTTAGGCGCAGAGAGGACGGTTATTTGCAACGGTGAATAACTAGAATCAAGGATCAACCTTTGAAGTGAAGGGGCATCTTGGACGATGAGCTGCCTTCCATCAAAACAAATTCCAATTCTTAGAAGGTTAGGCAACTTTATTTGGAGACAACCGATTCTAACTGTGAAAACAAGCACCAAGCACTCCAGCGTAGGGAAACTGGAGTGGATGATGTTGTGCAATGAGGCCTCCGATATACGAACCCGCACAAGTGAAAGTTTCTTGAGAAATGGGAGTCGAAGGTTTAGTACCAGATTGTCTGGTAGGTAGCACAGCGCAAAGGTGGCGGTGTGGAGAGAGGAGGAAAACCGCGAGATGGACATCGGTGCTGAGGGCACAAGTTCATGGCGTTCGGTATGTGGTATGTCATTTCCAGGGGAATAGTAGAACTCAAGCAGCTGTAGTTCTGTGAATTCAGGGGATTTCAGCCAGGCGTCCACCGTGCAGGGCATGGTATGCTTGCTCAGGTAGCATGACGGGATGCAGAGGCTTTGAACGGAGCCCTAGTGGGAGGAGATGATGGCTCTGGGATTTCAAAATCATTGAAGAGAGATAGCTGACGACAATCGAGATTAAGGGGCACGGCGCGCCATAGAGGGCGACTTGGGTGCTGCAGCAATCCTTGGTGGGGAGAAGCAAGATGATCTCCCCAAGGACGATGTCCGAGAGATCACTGATGCGGTCCACCCAAGATTCTACGGGTTCCTGGGATCCGGTGGCGGCGGGGTTGCCACTTCTCCCCGCGCTGTCGGGTGCGGGATCTACAACAGGCATCGCCGCTGGCAGGAGCCTCATCTTCTTGGCGTTGGGGTCAGCCGACTCCATTTTCCTCGAGGGCGTCGCGTCGCGCTCACGGATTTGAGCAGAGTAATGAATGACGAGGCTAGTTGTAGTGCGAGCAAAGAAGAAGGGGAGCTGGGGGTTTTCTGTAGGAGTGAGGAAGAAGGGGAGCTGGGGTTTTCTCTAGGAGTGAGGTGCGGAATTTGGGGGTACGAGTGGAGCGAGCTGACGTGAGGTGGGTGGGAGCGAGGAGGAAGAAGAGCACCCAGGTTTTTTTGGGGGGGGCGGTGTGCTGGGTGTGGGTAGTGCCTCTCATTCAGTAAATATATGGGCTTTTGAATTGATTTTACTATTTACTAGTGTGGATGGGCTGTATTGTCTTGGGCCCAGAGAAACAATTACTACTAGTACAGTGGAGACACTCTACAGCTACCCAGAAAAACAATTACTACTAGTACAGTGGAGACACTCTACCGCTTCTGGCTCCTCCTAGGTCATTGAAATGTCTCCCTCTACTGAATGCCATTATACTTTTGTTCACCGACATGCGGGCCATGCAGCGCGCGGGCCCAAATGCCATCCACCAAATTAGAAGGCGGTATGCAGGCGGAGAGTCACCCAGTCGTAGCGCGGCAGTAACGAGCCGTCGTATCACAAAACCCCACCTCCCCGCAGTCTAAGTTTGACGGATGAAGCAACCATCATTTCACTCTTCGCTAAATCCCCTTCTCCCTCACCATCTTCAAGAAAGGCAACACTCGCATCTGCCACTATTCTTCTCTCCCAACAAAGGGAAGGTAAGCGGATCCGTGATGTTGGTATATTTTTGTTCAGAGACAAAAAAGAAATTTTGCAAAGCAGTAACCGATCCTCACTCTCTTTTTTGCTTCATTGTCATTGTGATTGTGTTTTCCTTTCAATGGTCTCCTAGTATTTGTCGGTTTCATGATGGACCAAGGAGAACCAGGCAAAGATCTGCCGATACTGGAGCAGACGCGGGAGGCTGATCCCCACGAGACAGAGAGCTCCAAGAAGATGGAGGCAGCCACCGAGCCGACCCCAGATACGCTCACGGCCACTACTGAGATGGTCAACGCCCTGTTTGAGGTTATAGCCCCCGTGGCACTGCAGGAGCAGTTTTTCCCCTTCGAGGATGTGTCCCCCCTGCTGAGCTACCCAAGGTGATTTCATCTAAGTATGTGGTGATTAATAATGCAAAATTTTATTAGCTTCGATGCCATGCTATACATAGTGGTTTAAATAACTTGTGTTTATTATACTGAAAAGTAATTCAGAATTTGTTTTTATTTCAATTAGAGCCATGATGCAGACAAGGATTGTGTGGTTGTACATGTCACTCGCTATGAGGCGGATGACCTGAATATACGCAGTGGGAAAACAGAGTTCTTAGGCTATTGGATCCTGGAAGCCATTTGCGGTTATACCAATGAAGAGTTGTATTCCAGCCTCACTGTTGTCAGGCGTGTTGTCCAGGGTGTACTGAAGCACAAGAAGTTCAAAGCTACTCCTTCGTTTGTGAGGCATATTGTTCTTGTCAAGCTTACGCAGGAAGATGACGTGGCATGCCTCCACAAAAAAGTTTATCAGTGGCAAGGCCACAAGGTTGTCTCCATGAAGGTTCACAGGATTGAGCTATTGCGGGACGTCCTTGATGATGTTCATGGCAAGGTTCGTCTTGTGTCCAGCCCAAATTAGATCGAGGCATGAAATAGTTGCCCCAGCTAGTGTTTAATAGTAGTTTGGATTGTGTCTAATTATCCGAACCTTGCTTGTTATCGACCCCTCTAGGGCTAGTACTCTGTTTGAATCCGTCTATGGGAACTGCTTCTACTTTTGTGTGCTCGTGAATCATGTTAGAACCATCGTAATTGTTGCTGAAACAGATGCGTCATCACTAGTTTTTTCATGAATATGGCATGGTAAGACATAAGTTGTCACAGTTTATCATACGAGCAGTGTGTGTTTTGATGAAATAGAGCACTCGTTCGAGAACTGTGCGTCGACATATACATAAGTACTTGTAAACACTGTTGGTGCTACCCCACTTGTAAGCCGTTGTGCAAAACACGGCACATTGGCTCAACTCGCTTCAGCACTAGGCTATCGACCAGCTAACAATCAACAATCTGCTATCTGACATATAAGCAACTATGTATCTTGTTACAGTGGTTCATGCAGTTAATTGAGGCCACAATGTAATAAATTCCAAACGTTCACACGCTAGTCCAGCGCTCATGTGGAACACTCACATTAAACTCGTCTTCATAAAAAACTTGAAAAGCATAAGTTAAGCAATTTTATACATCTCAATGATTCATAGAACATAACAAACATATACTAGTTCACATCAAAAGACAAAGTTGTGAGAAGGTTTACAAATCAGGAAAAAACAAGCAAGGCTTCTCTGAGCAAAGGGCCTCCCGGCAGGCTTAAATTTCCTGGAGTTCACTCTGGTTTTTTCTTGTTGCCACCATCCAGGGTTAGGTTCTCTCATTCTAGAATAACCAATTATAATTGTGGTCTCAGCTGGAATGCTGAACTGAACCATGCAGTGTACTGACCAGTTGAAATGCTTGTGCATTCCACTAAATTTAAGCACCGTTATTTGCAGAAATAAGCAGACCACAATGCCTCTTGTCCGCGTACCTGTCCAAAAAACCGCCATGCAGTCGTGCCAGCTAGTCCTCGGTCCATGGATGAACTGGTAGAAAGTGCATTTCGGACTACGATGCAATTGTTTTCCCTCGTCCCTGCACTGCAATCAGGAAGTAAAACGTACGAATCAACTTCTTTTAGATTGTGTTGGTCATTCTACCTTAGTTACTACCAATGTAGGGATACCTTGAAGACGGGAGGTTAGACGACGGCAACGATGGATGGTCATCTCATTTTGTGCAGTTGTACTAAAACCGAGGTGTGTGCTTTTGATTGCGCAGATAGAAACGATACGGAGACAGACATCCCGAAACGATATGGAGACAGACATCCCTGTTTGCGCAAATACGAAATACGGTTATTTAAATAGTGACAGGTATTTGCAGTGGCGTATGATTAACAGTAGCATCTATTGTGTTATAATTGGCACTAGATTGACAGTATGAAGAGTCCTTAAGTAAGTAGCATCACATCACATCAACAATGCCACTAGATTAACATGCAGAACAATAGCATTAGTATTACTGTCATGAGAGTAGCACATGGTCAGTAAATGTGCAATCAAATTAGTGCAGTTCCACTGGGATGAAGCAATGTTAGCGGTGTGAGATTTAAGTGTAACTGCAAAAACACAATTCATGGGAAATAAAGCAAGACGGAAGCACTTCATAAAATGGTGGTGGCATTGCTTCAATTTATCGATGGCACTAGACCATTACTTATAGTGACATTAGGTGGCATTGCTTAATGCTTCATGTGATTTTACATTAACGATAGCGAGATGGGCGTAGGGACAACAGGTATCTACTACTTTCCCCCGTTTCCTCTTAGAACCAAGTCCTAGATTCATGCTATAGCTTTCCCACTTTCTTCCCTGTTTGAACCAACGCTTAGAGTCGACTGTATGAACTAGCTTTACCTCTAATAATAGTAGAAGTCTAGGTGGCTTTGGAATAGCGGATGGAAGTAGAAAAGGATCCACACGAAGGGAGCTAGGGCAGTAGAGCAAGGCAGGTTTCGAAGGAATATATACCTGAGGATCGTCGGCATGTTGCAAAGACGACGTCGGGAGGCCGCATCTTGGCCACAATACTGCAGGGAGGAAGAAGGGGGCGGAGGCCCTCCCGAGCCGGTGCTCACTCGAAGAGAATGGCACGACCGCCGATCGGGACGCGCGGGCAGCCGTTGGTCTCCTCCCTCGCCGCTGATGACAGCGTGAACGATGCACCTACACCCCTGCCCTGGTCGAGGTTGTCCGACCAGATTCGTGACCAGCCGTGAGCTGAGAGAGAGTGTGGACACCTATGTCTTGCTTAGATTTGGAGAGCATGAGAGAGTGAGCGAGAGGAACCCTAGTAAAGCAAGCGCTAAGGCTCCTACTTTTATATATAGTGGAGTGATTTTGTTATACAGCTTCAAAAAAATGCGCTCCTACGTGTACCCGTGAGTGGGTGTGAGAGAACTAGTGCGTGCGTGCACCGCTTCTCTTCGTGAGAGTACAATATACTATGCCCAAAGAACGTTCGCCGCAAGAGTAATAGTATAAGTGTGTGACGTGTGAGCTAAAATAAAATGTGCACGCCGTCTTTTGTTTTTTAGAAGTTCTGAGGCTAGGGTGTGAAGAGCACATATGTGTGTGATGTCTACCTGGATATAGACGGTGGGTGCGATGTGCGAGTCTGCGAGAGGACTCGGGAAAGTCGTGACTCGTGAGGGTGCGTGTGCTTGAGAGAGAGGGGGACACGTATCAATGCAGTGCATGTGTCAGTAAATCATTATTCGACAAACGTTCGCCACAAGCCTTTTCCTGACGAACGCCGTAAGAACCGTTAGACTGGCATCCGACAGTGTCAGTTTTGCCATGTCATTTAACAGAACAGCCACTCCTACTACACACAAATCTTCCACGTGAGTGTTAGCAACTGCAGTATGCTCCCTCCGTTCCGAGATGCAGTGCATATAGCTTGATTAAAAATTCGAACCTCGCAAACTTTTACCGAGTTTTCATGTACCAAATTGCACATGCAGAATACCCTGTATATATCATTTCATTCATCTTCGAGAGGTAACTATAAAGATGGATGAGGAGTCTATAGAGAAAGACCATCGTATCACCCGCAGCAATTTCAACCATCCTTTAGTGTCGAGGAATATCATAGGAACTCTATATGATATGATTTTTATAGGATTTTTTCCTTTAGAGCCAATTGGTTCATAGGAATAGATTCATATACTCCACATTTCAAAGGAAATAAACATGATATCATTTCTATAGCTTTAGAGCCACTTGGTTCATATGAATGGATTCCTATACTCCCTTAATTTCAAAGGAAAATAAACATTAGCGTATATTCAATAGAAAAGTTCCTATGATATGAACCAAATTACATCTCTTTTCTAATCCCTCCTCGTAGGAATTGAGATACATGTCATCTCTAGATTCAATAGAAAAGTTCCTATGATGTGAACCAAATGACATCTCTTTTCCAATCCCTACTCATAGGAATTGAGATGCTCCATGTCATCTCTTTCCCTACAACTTCCATGTATACATCTTCTATTCCTAAATAGATAGTACAACCCACTAGTAGCTTTTTCCCAAAACATGCAACTATGGCACAAGAACTATATAGTGTGCCAATAACTTTGAAAGATGGTCGCTGGATGAAGCTAGTCCGACAGTGTAGAGATAGGCAAATCCGAGCACTACTGGCCGTTGGATATCATCAACATTCCACCAAATCTGCCACATGTACAATTTAGAAGACTTCATGGTTGAACTTAAGCATAATGCACAAACCTCAAAACACAAGCACTTCTACTTTGTTCTAGAATCTTCTGTATCATAATTGATTATTATTTTTCTAAATGAATTTCCATTATTTGTTTTTTACTTTATGATTTACAATGCATAACCCCATGAATCTTAACATTTTTATAAAACTAATTGATTTTAATGAAATAAACTATAACTAAACAAACATCTACATCATGCATATATGACTCAAAGCTTTACATGCTATAGTGTGTATTTATTCATAATTTGGTTTCGAAATCTCATGCGTTCAATACATGTGTACCTTACTAGTTTTGAGTAGAGTAGCAAATTTCACGTGGCCCCGGGAATATCAAAATGCACGGCCCATGCATCATTGCCTTTCGGTCGAACCTACGTCCACAATTTTTTGTACATACTATATCTCCACTGGTCCCCGAACCCAAAATGTTGCCTCGTTCCCGTAAAACCAAGCGGCCCATACATATTTAAGGCGTTGAATCGAACCCGTTTACTACGACGTGGCCCCGCACGCTGTAGTACTCCTACAAACCCTACCACCGCACTCATCATCGGTTTTCTTCAAGAGGACGAGGGAGAAGCCGATTTGTAGTGGATGCGCTTTAAAAAAGGATATGTAGTGGAGACCCCTACCCTAGGGTGCCCTAGGTAGCTGCCGCACGCATCATTGTTTTCTCTTTTCTTTATGCTCTTGCGCCCTAGAGTGAAATGATGGTTCCTTTGTCCGTCCAGCTTAATGCAGGAAAGGTGGGGCTTTGTGATTTGACCCCTCATCGCTCATTTTCTACTACTGCGGCGCTACGACCGGGGTGCCTCCAATTCCAACCGCTGCTCCGAACTATAATTTGGTGCATTGCACGTGGAACAAGATGGTGGATGAGCCACATGTCGGCCAAAGGGGTCCTGTTAAGTGTGTCGCCATTTCGTGTGCGGACTGACCCTGCTTGAGTTGCTACGGCAACACGACAGGAGCAGCCTACCACTTGGTTTTTCTCCTTGGTGAATCCCGACTATATTAATCTAAAAAGATACATGCTGAACTACCCTCTCCGTCTCGGTTTTTCATTTTTAGGCGTCTCAGTTTATAGGGCCTGCATGTAGTTCTAGGTAATCCATTTGACTAACTAAATATGAGTTACTATGTCACAAAAAGTATATCATTGGATTCTTAAGCGGATATAGTTGTATTTAAAAGTCGAGGGCGGGGCTTTTCCTATGCAGTAGGCAGGGTAGTTCCGCCTAGTCGGTTCGATAGAGACACGAGAAGATGAGGGAGTAGGCTGCTGCAAACGTGGGGCTGTGTGATTTGACAGCGAGTTACTGCTGGACAGGTGGGGCCCCGTGATTTGACTTGCCATTATCATTTTAACTATGGCGCTACGACTGGCGTGAGTCTCCCGATTCCTGACCACCTCCATACAGGTGCCTCTCCCAATGCTCCACCATGTAGTAGAGGCTGGCTCTTGCATGAGAGCCCACTTCTCCACTTTTTCCTTGCCTCTCTTTTCTCCACATATGCAAAAATGCCATGTAAAGCGCACTATTGTACTTACTTTTACTTGCTCTACAGGTGCTAAGCTTGCCACATAGGCATAAAGTCTGATGTGGCAAGTTAATCAATAAGAGAGAGACTAGTTTGGTGACCCAAGGAAGAAATGGTGCTAAGCGCGTGTACCTAGGTGAAAAGACAATTTTGAGTCTATAGCTAATTAAATGAAGCAAACTTAGAAACACCATTTCATTGGAAGAGGTCACTCCTTGGCAAATGCAATAAATACTAGTACTCCATGTGTCCCATAATATAAGAACGTTTTTGGCACTACACTAGTGTCAAAAACGTTCTTATATTATGGGACGGATGGAGTACGAAGAAAGAGATAGAGAGAAGTAAAAAAATACACTTATAGCCAACCTTGTTGTAGTATGAGTGACTAAGTGATGACTATGTATGACATGCCAACATCAGATAGCCTAATGCACCGTGTTAAATATCCAAGGGCGTGAGCGCGCAAGCGACGCGACGGTCGTGGTAGGCGCGACCATGATACGGGCTGCTGGATCTGAGATCAAACGGACGCATGCTAAGTTGCTGAAAATTTGCAGAATAACCCTCTAGGATAGGATATTCACCCATAGGTCTAGAATCACGCCATGCGACCGTTCGATCTCAGATCCAAGGGCTCTCAGAAGCCCGTATCATGGGAGAATGGAAAGCCACTACCATGTCGTTCGCACGCTGGAAGTTCGCTCCTACTCGTCCCCGCACGTCCTTCAATACTACGGCGGTTTGCTCCTAGTCGTCCTGCCCATTCACATTACGGCAGTTCCACTAATCCTAACCCTCCTCCCAAATCCATGGCGTCCCAAATCTCCATGATCGGTGGTGATTACAAGGTTAGAACCATCACCGGCGATGAGTTCGATGTCATCTACACCCGTTCTTTCATGATGGTGAAAGGATGCCTTTCTCGCTTCAGACACATGTTCGAAAACTCAGATGATGAGTGGGTCGTTGGGTTAGATGTTGAGTACACCACAGTCCTGGGACGAGAGAATGATCTAAAGGACGAAGAGAGGAAGAAGCCCGCCGTGATCCAGGTTTGCGTACATAACGTTTGCTTGGTCTACCACATATGCCATGCCGATGTTGAGTGCCAGGATTTTAAGAACTTCCTCAAGGACAAAAAAGTGAAATTCATTACTGTAGACTTTAAGAACGACAAAGAAGTCCTGGGTTGGATAGGCCTCGTTGTAGGCAACCCCTTCGACCTCCAGAAGAATCGGCTGTTGCCCTCTCGTCAGCCTTCAATGCTGACCCTGGCAGGAGCCATGGTTCATCCTTCATACCGTAAAGTGGAGAAACCTCATTACACGTTTCATCGTCATGCATGGTAGCGGAATGTACTAGATATAGACCACATCCACTACGCTGCAATGGATGGCTACCTTTGTTTCAATATCTACAAGGGTTGGATGAAGAGCAACAGCCAAGTGTGAGGTTCAACCAAAGAAGTATCAGCCAAGAGGAAGAGGGACAAGGACGAAGTCGAGGACGTGGACAAGGACTCCGAGTAAGGTGGCAGTGTCATTGCTCATGGTGGTTCTAAACTTCTAATGCAGTGTCTACCGGATTAGTTGCATAGTTTAATTTTAGGCATGCTTAGTTTAATTTGAGGGGTGTGTTGCGCTGAGCCCCCTGCAGAACTATGTTATGTTTCTTCTCGTTACTTTAACTCTTCAGTATGTACATACTACTAGTATTTCTTTAATAGAATTTAGCACCCCAATTAAGCACATACTAGCTTTTTTAATAGTACTATATGCATAATTTGGCAACGAGCGCTCTCTATATGCACCACCTTTTTTTTAATTTGAATTTTTGCTCCATGGCACAATCCATTGATAGTACTACTGTACAAAAGTATACATTTTTTAAAAGGCTAGAGTACTGTTCATCACATATATAGCCAGTTAAATTCTCAACCTAGAACGACGTGCATGCCATGCAGTAAACTGATACGGAGGAAGTATAGTAAAAAAGAGGTGATTTTACCGAGCGATCGGCGGGGGAGCATGGCCTGTCATGAGGTCCCACGTGTCATGATGTACCAAAGCGATGCGCGTGTCCCTCTTGAGGCAGAAGCAATACTACTCGGTTTGAGATGATGGTGAACCGAAGTGTGAAATAATATGGTTGCTTTGTCTGTCTAGGAAGGTGCGGGATTGTGATTTGACGTCTCATTGCTCTTTACTACTACTGGGACGGTACGAGTGGGGTGCGTCCCCCCTGCTGTTCTGCACTATTATTTGGTGCTTGACACATCGACCCGGTTGCTATATGTCCCACATGTTGGCGACAGGAAGTATAGAATTCCTGAAAGGGAGTATCGACGGAGGAGTATACTATAGAATTCATGAAAGGGAACGACTTAGTTTTGGAAAAATCTATTTTTACAGAGTACGTACCCACTAGGGTTTATAGGGCTCATCTAAAAAACATTCGTTTTTACGTTTGATAAGTCTCAATTCTACTATACTAGTAGTAGTACCATTACATGTTGGATTTCGAGGTGCGTTAGATCACCCGACGCAAGCAGTGTCAAGAGGAAACTAACAAATGCATGTACAAGTTCATGGAAATTTAGTGGTCATTCATGCATTCGTTCTAATTAATGCCTCGGTAAACATAACTTCTTGACAAAAAAAGGGCGTACTAATTACTTGTGCAAACTACAAAATGAATTCGACCACTCACCGTCTACCTTGGTTGGAGAGATTTTTAAATTGAGCCATAAACTGGAAAGGAGGGAGTAGTAACTTTTGTCTCGATTACTATCTGTGGCCTTGTATAGATGCAAAATGTATTTATTTATAGTGGCCTTCTATAAGTAAATGGAGGGAGTACTAACCAAGGTACGTAGTAGGGACGAGGAGTAAACGGAGGGAGTAGTAAAAATTTCTCCTTGTGCTGCGAGCCACCGCGCGCGTGGGCAAGGGAGCGGGCGTAAGGCGTACAGTAGTAGGAGTACTACTACTACTACTCGTAAGCAAGCTTCACCTCATCCTGCGAGCCACAGCGCCCGTGGGCGGGGGATACGGCGTACTAAGCAAGCTTCTCCTCGTTCTGCGAGTTGACGGGACACATCAAAAGTACTCCAGTGTATAGAGCTTTACCTCTAAGGTAGGCCCCACATGGTTTGGCTCTTTTTTAACATAACACGTCAAGTCGCAATTTGTTTGTTCACCCGTGGTAGACGATCCTCCCTCCACCAAGTGGACAACCAATACACGTGCCAAATTACCACGTGGGCTGCCTTTTTCGTACAAAAATGAGCTCCACCGTGTACCCGCGCGGGTGTGGTTGGGAAAGAGACGGGAGTATGTGCGTCGTGCGTGCACCTCTTCTCTTCGTGCACGTCCCCCACCTACATGGGTGTGTGTGAGAGAGATACAAATCTAGACATAATGCGCCGTCCATCCCCATGCCTCCGCCCAGTACGACCACGAGTCACCACCACGCCCCACTCCTCCTCACCTTATCTCTCATGTTACTCCCTCCATTTTTATATACAAGGGGACACTATCAAAATTACAATTTGCAGATATACAAGGCCACTAACACTAATTGATGCAATATTAATGGTGTTTGCCTCGTGGTACTAGCAAAGGAGGACATTAATTATCCCTTGCATGCATGCGGGAGTTTGTAAAAAAAATGCATCTTGATGTTCCATGCAATGCACGGGCATCTTGCTAGTCCATGAAAATAGCACATGGCAAAATTCCACGGTGAACGAGGGATTTGAATCTATTGGGAGGGGCTGTTAGGATCTTGCTCGGGGTAGCCAAAATATTGGCGACCCTTTTTTCCACCGGTGCCTTTGCCACCGATGAACGAGGAATGGCTCGGGTGCTCATGTTGTCATGCATCCTCGCACGCACGTTGGAGACGAGCTCGCACGAGCTGTGTTTTTTTTGTCCCACAACGCCGCCCGAGCCGCCCGCAGACCGATCGGCGACCCGCAAATTACGCCATCCAAACGTAGCCGCACACATTATGATAGCAACTCAACCAACCGGGCGAAATTCACGCAAACACGTAAACAAACTGATATTTCATATAAACAACGACTGAAATCATATAAAATACCGGATTTTCATACAAACATGACAGATTTCATTACATTCAAATGAACTACGCGGTGCAAGTTCTGGATAGCACAGGTATATAATACCTGGCCTAAATGGTCGCCCGTCGATCGATTTGTGTTCCTCATGTCCGGCAGCATGATCACCGGACTATCGGGAGCCCCGGAGGTATATGCTTCAGCACAAAGGATGGCTCGCTTCCCCACTGCCCAACTGATATCATTGGCTGGTGCCGAGATGATGGTGGCCGGCACCGGTTCGAGTTCATCACCGGCCACTACTTCGCCATGGTTGGCACCGGCTCGAGTTCATCCTAACATTCTCCTCTTCCGTGGAGCCCATGCGGGGTCGACGAAGGTCCTCGCAACAAAAGGATCCGGCAAGACACATGCTGTGTACGCCGGCGTCGCCTCCGCAGTGGGCTTCATGGGACCCAAGCGGTGGCGGCCTCCCGTGTTCTACTTCTCCTTGATGATGACGGCGGACGCGGAGGCGTTGGCCACCGACTCGTCGCTCTCCTCGCACCCGGCTTCTGTCGCTGCTTGCATGGCGCGGCCGCCGGCATGGGAGTCTCGGCCACAGAAACGGGAGACGCGGTACGAGGCGGCGGCGTGGACGGCAGCAACGACGCCCGTGCGCCGCTCCTCATCGAGTTGGCCTGGAGCGGTGAGTTGCTGAACCGCACGCCGGCTTGGGGCGGTAGCTGGCTCCGTCGGGCAAGGGGAGGGAGGTGGATCAGTGAGCTACATAGCTCGTATCCGGTGGGCTACCCAGCCGGCTTGGATGCGGAATAACTACTCTTCATAAGCCATTGTAAGAGTGGACAAAATGGTCGAGGAGATAGGGGAGCAGCGGAGGTGTGCGATTCTTGGCCAGCGTTTGGCCTTGTTTAGATAGGAGATTAAGTAGAGGTGGACGGGAGGACCTCGGCCGACGTTGCGTTTAATGTCGGCCCGGTCATGAATGGACGTGTGTCCAGAGTGGGTTTCTCGGCTTCCACACGGGCGGGTTTCATGGAGGCGTTTGAATGCGGCACAGAGGCATGTTCAGCCTGGCGTGCCGCGAGTGGCGCCCTCGACTCTGACCTAGGACACCGCACCGTTCTTCCACTAACGTGTGGGCTCTTTGGGTGCATGGCCTGCATGTCAGTGACCCAACGCAGACAGCGCACAGCAGATGAACCTTTGGTGGGCCAGGGCGGTCAGAAGCGGGCATTTCATACACCGATGATTGTTCATTGAGTGCGATGTCATCTTTTTCATGTAGATAATCCTACTATGTTGATAGCCCATTCGATACGTTGTGATTCATAAAGACCGCTGCAAACATCAATGTTCTGCTTATCATAGATAAGATTGATTAATACCCGTAACAATCCATGTCCTTAACAAAGGGTGCATGCACGTATAGGTTGAGCGTGTGTCTTGTGTCGTGTGATGTGTGCATGCAGGCGTGCGAGTGTTGCATGCGTCCAAGGGTACGTTTCAGTGTTGCATGCATGGGTGCGTACATGCGTGTGTTCGTGAGTGCATGTGTACGTGTCAGTGTTGCACGCCAGCAAGCGTGCGTGTGTATGTTATGTGTACGTGTCAGTGTTGCACACATGCATGCGTGCGTGTCTTGCGTGTGTGCATGTGTACGTGCGGGGTGAGGCTACACGTCAGTCGACTGACTTTTTCACTATGGTCATTAGATTTTTCAGCCGTTGGATACGAAATCAAGGGCCTCCAGTTTATCATCAAACTCCACCCCCCTGAGCCGCCAGCCACCACCGGCCGAACCGCCAGCCCCCGCCACCCGTGGCCGGCCCGCCCTCCCCGAAACCACTCCCCACCGCCGGTCTGCCACCGCACCGGACATCCCTCTAGCC
>NC_041393.1:117649705-117666333 GCF_002162155.2 Triticum dicoccoides | reverse complement strand
GATCCCCACCCCACCGCCCAATGAATGCCCCCCCCCAACCGTCGGTGACTGCCAACCAGAGGTCTCACGACTTCGAATACCCACCGACCACTAATTTATTACCATTTATGTCCTTCATATACGCGCTGACGGGTGGGCCCTATGGTAATGTGCGCTGCTGAATGTGGACCGTTTGACTAGTCAATTGATTGTGTTATCAACAAATTACGGAGCTGTATGGAGAGCCAGTGACCGTATGGTCACCCTAAAATGTACTCCTATTTTATTAACACAGTACAGACTCAAACTACCATTTCTTTCTTTCATATACGGGCTGACAGGTGGGCCCCACGGTTACGCGCCCCGATGGTGCAACACAAGTTGCGCCGCGTGGAACGTTTGACTGGTCAATTGATTGTGTCATGAACAAAAAACGGAGTTGTACGGGTGAGTCAGTGACCGTATAATCATGACATGTATTTTTTAACACGGTACAAACGCAAGGGCTCATATATACGCGCAAGCACTCACCGCTATAAGCGCACACACACGAACCCTACCCCTATGAGCACCTTCGCGAGAGTGGGCCAGCATATATGATCTTGAGATTTTAAAAAGTCACCATAGGTGCCTCGTAGTCGAGTGGAACGTCTCCTCCCACTGAACGTACATCGCCGGAAAATACTGAAATTAACACAAGATAAATGCGAGCATCGGGACTTTAACCTTGGTGGGCTTGAGAAACCACTGTCCTCCTAACCATCCAACCACATGTTGGTTAGCACGAAAAAATGTATGTGGTGACCGTGATGAGCTTATTCTGAAGTCCAGTGACCATATCGTGCTTTCACTTCAAATACAATGACCGTAAGTGTCGTCAACAAAATACGGAGCACGCATCAAATGCAAAGTCCGTCAGTGTCATCAATAAAATATGGAGATGTATCATGAGCTAGATACCGTTGTACTATTGTATATGCTTATTTTCTTAGTGGCCGATTGCGTGTGTGGTGTGGTGGGCACATCATTTCTAGTTGTGGTGGGTCAACATGAAGACTCATGGGTCGGTTCCATCCTGCACCACATATAGGTTGGACCAAGACGTGTTATACGAAGACCCATGTGGAGGACTCGGCATACAACACGAAGCTACCAGAGTCGTCGAGGACTCTATCCCCACTTGTGATAAGCCGACTATATATGATTTGTAACCCTAGACCCTTAGTATGTTATACAAGCTTGGGGGCTAGTTCGTCCATAGTATACACACATGCACAATGCCTCGTATTCACGTGTACTTTGTACACACCCCTATCACTAATATACAGTACCAGGAGTAGGCTCTTTCTTCAACTGCAAGGGTCCGATCCGAACTAGGGTAAAACTTTGCCTCGTATTACCATCCAGCCTAACAGCCAGGGATATCCTACCGAATGATATGATGAAATCATATCTGCCAACTACTAAGAGAGAGGTGTGTCGGGGGGGGGCAATGTGTGTGAGAGAGGCCTAAAGATAATGTGCGTGCGGGAGACACGTAGGCACATATATGTGCGTATAGAGGGCTAGTAGAGACCGTGCGTGTGTATATATGCATGTGAGAGAAATAGTGTTTTCCAACTGAGATTAGTGAAAAGAGTGGTACATAGTAGTCAGAAAGAGAGAGAGAGAAACAGAGAGAGCATGTGCGTGAGACACCCCGACACCCTGAGAGAGATTGTGAGCATGTGTGAAAGAGAAATGCCGATGCATATAAAGTGTGTGCAATGCGTTAGATAGAGAGATATATAATGCGTTTGTGAGAACGGGGCGAGGCATAGTGCATCTACGTGTAAAAGTCGGTTCTACGCATTAAATTAAAATATAAATGGCATTATTATTTTTGGATGAGATCATGAATTTTGCAAATTGCGTATGGACGAAAATCGGTCTATCAGACACCCATACTCTATTGAATTCTAGCATGTGCATGTGTTTATTTCATACTATCGATCTATAGAGTGAGAGCGGTTTGAAATACAGGCAATGGATGCTTTTGCAATTCATATATAAACATTAATTAGTCCACTCCATGTTGTTAGTGTGAAGCACTTTATACATTTGTCACTTGCATGGATACATTCCAAATTGCTAGCTACGAAATAGAATACATGTCGAATTCAACATAAAGGGGGTTTCGAAGATTCGAATTCATAGGAAGTGCATTCATCTATTTGAACCCGAGATAATGGCATTTGTAAATCATATGTAAAAGGGGGCATCAATCTTTGTTGTGAGTTTGAACATGCTATATATATTCATACGCATATCTAACTTTTTTTTTGCAACCAAGGAGATTATATCTAGAACCATACATGGACTGAGGTAAGTTGCATATTTTTTAATATATACTCGTGTACAATGTATATTCAAATGTACCCCCTCCATTCCAAAATAATCGTAGCTTTAGGATTTTCAAGAGTAAAGATTTGAGAAGTTTGACAAATCCTGAAAGTTCAATTCAAGAGAACCGAAAATGGTAATGCTTCTACTCCCAAATATTGAACAAAGCGCCAAATAGGCCTCTGGTCACCCGAAACCGCACGAGACTAATGTTTTGGTGGTAGGAAATTACTATCCTAACTCTGGCCCGTGTAGCCTATCGGCCCGATGTCCAAAGGTCTAAACCGGGGTAGGTTTGTAACTTCACCAAGATGCAAGTCTCAACCGCCTCCGAGAAGCATTCATACGCCGTGGGCGCCTAAACACCCATGCGCTCGGCCGATCTATCCCGCCCACATTTGGGACACCTGACATGACTGTCCTACCCCCAACCCGCAATATGTCTGAAATTTTAGATGGGGGCAAAGTTTGTAACTTTCCCCAAATTTCGAACAAGCGCGTCTCAAACCGAAACATTGTTCCCCCTTAGTTCCCTGCCTCCCTCTGTTTCCCCATTCATACTCCGTGGGAGCAAAAACGCCCTCTCCACCAGCCGCGAAACCCAAGCCTCCGCCATCCTCCACCCCATAGCGGCCAATCCACCACCGCCCTCCTCCATCACGCCGGAGCCGGTACCCCGATGTCGTCGTCCAACGCAACTGCAACCGCAACGCCCTCAAGGAATTAGCAGCTGAAGCCGAGGCAGAGCTGCCTCCACGACGCCGACGCTGACGTGCGCCATACCAGAACCACTCCGACCACACCGTCTTGCGCCTCACTGCTGCGGCTCCACTGTCGCAACCGTCCACCGCACCAGAGTTGTTCCCGCTACACCATCGTTCGTCGCCTCGGATCTGCTTTCCCGCCGCCGACAGACGGCCACCGCACCACACTCAACAAGTTGGCCATGGGTTCGTCCAAGGCTGCACCGTCCTCCACAACTTCTGGTTTCCGGCAAACAACAAGAAGATCGTCGGAAAAACAGAAGGAGGACACAGCACTGCCAGCCGAAAGAGGTACTCCTCTTCCCTTATTCGTGCAGATCTTATGTCTCCGCTCACACCGTATTCATCCCACAAAAGAAACTAGTTGAGCGCTTCTTACTGCATCTTCTTCGTGATACTAAATGCACAAGGTTTCCTCCCTTTTACTATTTCACCTTTGCTAGAGGTCAGTAGCCCACCTGGATTTCAATTCAGGGTCAGTCGAACTGCAATTAAAAGAAGCAGCACCCGCTTAGGCGCGCGAAGCACCTAGTTCGCATGTTCCCCGGGGAAGCAGTGCATCGGTGTCTATCATAGGGGTGTGGGGCACAGGAGCTGCTTGCGCCCGATTTGGAGGTTGGCGGGGCTTGAATGGATGGCTGGGGGCGGTGCCAAGCATGGCGGTGCGGTGAGGTCGAAGGGAGGGCGCAGGCAGGGGAGGAATACTGGGCTGGTGGTCCCTGGCGTTTCGAGGAAGATCGTCAACACTGACTAGCTGGAGGTAGATGAAGGTGATCTGCCTGTTCTTTGTACATCGGACGGTGCAGAAAAAATGGACTGACCTATTTGCTTTTAGTCGACTGGTATTTTCATAGAATCTGTAGTAATTTAGTGTGCCATGCATGTTGTAGAGCTATCATATGTCTCCCGTCATTTATTTCTCACCGACCTGCTATCTGCTACCTTTACACTGTACTAATTGTGCACACACTTCACCCATACTCACACTATTGATTTTTATGCATGGGTATTTAAGACTCTGACGCGGTGTTGATGAATGCAGAAAAGAAAAGACAGAAGTCGCTCCAGTGTAATTTGAAGATAAGCACTAAGCGTTTCAGCGCTCTAATGGGTGCAGTGCCAGCAGTTGGAGACAGTAAACGTAGCTCTGCAGTTGATGATCTCAATTGCCACACACAACCATCACAGGTGCTTGCTTTAACTTCGCGCTGTCAAATGTGGTTGCATGTTGCATATGGTGTCTAGCTTGTATTGCTTCCAATTTGGTTAAATCGCATCTGCTTACTTTACACATTATACCTTTGATAATGACATGCCTTCTTGTTTTTGATACATACTACATATGTCTATTAACCATGTTCGTACATCAAACTAATGCTCTTTTGTATCCCTCGTCAATCACTTATGATGAGACAGTCACCCGGGTGGGTTACTGTGAGACTCCCTACTTGTTTAAAGAGTGCAGTGTCATCCTCTCCACATGATTCTCAAGAAACAGCAAGGCTAAATGAAGATAGTCAACGTAGCTCTCTAGTTGATCACCGCAATTCCCCCACACCACCATCACAGGTGCTTGCTCTTACTTGGCAGTGTGATATGTGGTTGCATGTTGCATATGGTGTCTACCTTGTAATGCTTCTAATTAGGGTAAATTGCATCTGCTTAGTTAACACATTATACCTGTGAATATGACATGCCTTCCTGTTTTTGGTACATACTATGTCTTTCTATTAACCATGTTCTTACATCAAACTACTTTTCTTGTGTATCCCTCATCAATGCTCCTAATTTGTTAAATTGCATCTCCTTAGCTTACACATTATACATGTGAATATGACACACCTTCCTGTTTTTCGTACATACTTCATCTGCCTATCACACCAAGTCCTTACATCAAACTACTGTTCTTGTGTATCCTGCGTCTATCGCTTATGATGAGACAGTCACGCGCGTGGGTTAATATGAGACGCAATACTCTTATAAAGAATGCAATTTCATCCTCTCCACATGATTCTCAAGAAACAGCAAGCCTAAATGAAGATATTGAACGTTGCTCTGTACCTGAAGACCGCACTTCCCCTACACCACCATCACAGGTGCTTGCTCCAACTTCGCAGTGTGATGTGGTTGCATGTTGCATATGGTGTCTAGCTTGTAATGCTTCTAATTAGGGGAAATTGCATCTGCTTAGTTTACACACTATACCTGTGAATATGACATGCCTTCCTATTTTTGGTACACACTACATCTATGTGTTAACCTTGTTCTTACATGAAACTACCTCTCTTTTGTATCCTGCATCAATCACTTACGATGAGTCACCTTTATTCGTTGCATATTGCATATTATTTATAGCATGTTGCCATGTATTGCTTCTAATTTGGTCAAATACATTTGTTAGGGCACCCTTTTAATTTGGCAGAGTGATATTGGTTTCATCTTTCATATGGTTTCTAGCTTGCATCGATTCTAACAAGTTCAAGCACCTTGTGCTTAGTTTACACTTTATACATCATACATGTCAATATGTCATGCCGTCCTGTTTTTCATACATATTCCATTCTCCTATCATGCGATTGCCTTACATGAAAGTAGCGTTTGTCGATATCATGCATCAATAAGTTCTGAAGAGCAAATTTTATTCCTTTTTCTTGTGGGTTTGACTTGACAAGGCAAAATCAAGAAAGAGGAAGGAAAAGAGTAAGTAAGGCGATGATGGTGGTCCTCTGCAGCAACGTAAACGGAGCATCTGTACCGATTCTCCTTGTACTGATAGTGCATTACATGGTCCAAGTCTCCGCTCCCCTACTCCACCATCCAAGGTGCTTGTCTAACTTGGCAGTGTGATATCTGGTTGCATGTTGCATGTGGTGTCTAGCTCGTATTGCTCCTAATTAGTGTAAACTGCATCTGCTTAGCTTACACATGATACATGTGAATATGACACGCTTTCCTGTTTTTGGTACATACTATATCTGTCTATCACACCATGTTCTTACATGAAACTACTCTTCTTGTGTATCCTGCATCAGTCACTTATGATGGGACACCTTTAAGTTGACAGTGTGATATTGGTTTGCGTCTTGAATATGATTTCTAGCATGTATTGCTTCTAGTTTGATGAACGCCACCTATGACGAGACAGTTTTAACTTGGCAGAGTGATATTGATTGCACCTTCCATATGGTGTCTTGCAGTGTTTCTAATTTGTTGAAGTGTCTTCTACTTAATTACCACATCATAGGTGTGAATATGTCAAGCCGTCCATTTTTTCGTACATATTCCATCCTCGTATCATGACTTTGCCTTTCATCAGAGTAGTGTTCATCAGTATCATGCATGAATGAGTTCTGAAGAGCGAATGATATTCCTTTTTCTTGTTGGTATGACCTCACAATGTAAAATCAATAAAGCTGAAGGAAATTGGCAAGGCATTGGATGATGGTGGTCCTTCCGAGCAACTGAAACGGAGGTTCTCTACAGATTCTACTCTGCCATCCTCCCAATAAGATACGCAAGACAACGCAAGGCTAGACAGTCAACGTAGATGTGTAGATGATGAGCACATCTCCCCTACTCCACCATCACAGGTGCTTGCTCTAACTTGGCACTATTATATGTAGTTGCATGTTGCGTATGATGTCTAGCTTGTATTGCTTCTAACTTTGTTGAATTGCATCTGCTTACTTTACACATAATGCCTGTGAATATGACATGTGTTCCTGTTTCTACATCAGACTACTATTCTTGCATATCCCGCATCAGTCACTTATGATAAGGCATCTTTAAGTCACCACTGTGATATTGGTTGTGTCTTGCATATGATTTCTAGCATGTACTGCTTCTAATTTGTTGAAACGCCATATAGTTTGAACTTGGCAGAGTGATATTGGTTGCATCTTTCATATGGTGTCTAGCTTGCAGTGCTTCTAATTTGTTGAAATGCCTTATGCTTAGTTACCACATCATAGGTGTGAATATGTCACACCATCCTGTTTTTCATACATATTCCATCCTCGCATCATGTGTTTGCCTTTCATCCGAGTAGTGTTCGTCAGTATCATGCATGAATGAGTTCTGAAGAGCGAATTTTATTCCTTTTTCTTATAGGTTTGACTTCACAATGCTAAATCATTACAGCTGAAGGAAATTAGTCCGGCAGTGGATGATGGTGGTCCTTCGGAGCAACTCAAACAGAGGGTCTCTACAGATTCTACTCCGCCATCCTCCCAACAAGATTCGCAAGACAACACAAGGCTGGACAGTCAACGTAGCTGTGTAGATGATGAGCACATCTCCCCTACTCCACCATCACAGGTGCTTGCTCTAACTTGGCACTATTATATGTGGTTGCATGTTGTGTATGACGTCTAGCCTATATTTCTTCTAACTTGAATTGCATCTGCTTACTTTACACATAATGCATGTGAATATGACACGTGTTCCTGTTTCTAGAACATACGTGTACATGATGAGCACATCTCCCCTACTCCACCATCACAGGTGCCTGCTCTTACTTGGAACTGTTATATGTGGTTGCATTTTCCGTATGATGTCTAGTTTGTATTGCTTCTGATTCTGTTGAATTGCATCTATGTAGCTTACAACTTATACCTGCAACGATCACTTACCCATAAGACACATTTAACTTGGGACTGTGATGTAGGTTGCAGCTTGCATTGTCTTCTAGCTTGTAATGCTTCTAATTTCTTGAAATGGCACTTACGACGAGACACTTTTTACCTGATAGAGTGATATTGGTTGCATGTTCATATGGTGCCTAGCTTTCATTTCTTCTAATTTTGTTGAAATGCCTTCCACTTACTGTTTTTTCATACATATTCCATCCTCCTATCGTACGTGTGAATATGAAAATGCTGTCTTTTTGTATATATTCCATCCTCCTATCCTACGCTTGCCTTACATCAAAGTAGTGTTCGTCTGTATCATGCATCAACCAGTTATGCAGAGCTAATTCTATTCATCTTCTTGTGGTTTTGACTTCATAAGGCAATATCAGAAAATAGGAAGGAAAAGAGTAAGTTAGGGGATGTTGGTGGTCCTCCGCACCGACACAAACAGAGACTCTCTAGATTTGCCACTGCTACTGCTAATGAAGTTGAAGTCCCAAGTCTACATGATGAGTTCATCTCCCGTACTCCACCATCGCAGGTGCTTGCTCTAAGTTGACAGTGTGATAATTGGTTTCATGTTGCATATGTTGTCTAGCCTGTATTTCTTCTATTTTGATTAAATTGCACCCGCTGAGTTTATACGTTATACATGTGCATATGACATGGCTTTCTGTGTCTAGAATACACTGCAACTATCTATCATACCATGTTCTTACATCAAAGTACTGCTGTTGTGTATCCCGCATCAGTCACTCATGATTGGACGCTTTTAACATGGCAGTTTGATAGTGGTTGCATCTTGCATTGATTTCTATGTTGTACTGCTTCTAATTTTTTCGAATTTCCACTTATGACAAGACACTTTTAACTTGGCAGAGTAATATTGGTTGCATCTTTCATATGGTGTCTAGCTTGCACTACTTCTATTTTCTTGAAAATCCTTCTGCTTAGTTTGCACATCATAGCTGTGAATATGTCATGCCGTCCTGTTTTTCTTACATATTCCATCCTCATACGGTTGTCTTACATTAAAGTATTGCTTGTCTGTATCGTGCATCAATGAGTTCTGAAGAGTGATTTTATTCTTTTGTGTTGTGGGTACAGCTTGACATGGCAAAGTAAAAAAAGAGCAAGGAAAATAATATAGTAGGGATTGCTGTTACTCGTCGGGTGAAACGGAAAAGGATCTACCATCGAGATTCTGCTGGTACTTATAGTGCAGTAGAAGGTCCAAGTCCACCGGCTAAATCTACAAACACAGTATCACCTGCTCCACCAGCTGCAGCATCCGCTTCAACTGTACTAGCATCTCAACCAGTTACTCGTTCGTTTGCTCCGGAAATGGCCAGTTCCCAAGCTGCCTTCACACCTAACACTACTTCTGAAGCACTGCTGACACGACAGGACTTGGCAAGATCAGATGAACCTCATGAGCATCAACACCAAGACGGTACCTGAATGAGTCAAGTTGAAGTTGCATGCTCCTTTATATGTACTCTCACAGTTTGATGTATACTAACACTTTCCATATTCGTTGTTGAACTAGCACCACGGCGCAAGCGGAAACAGACATCAGGGATAATGCTTGACAGATTAACAAAATCTAAAGGAGGAAGAATGGAGATCCATTTTGAGGCAGGTTTAAAAAGGCCACGTGATGCTATAGAGTCAGCCAAGTTAGTATCGGAGGCAGACGTTGCCATTAGGTGTCATGCACGTATCCTCCCAATGTGGATCCAGTACAGGAATGAGAAAGACAATACCCATTTTAACACCTTCCTTGACCATTTATCCGTAAGTAACGTTATTCATCGCAATTAGTAATATTGTCTTGCTCTGTCCCATACTTTCTAGCTTCCTCCTAATAAGACTCACATTCTTTTTTCAACAGATGAGGTTCAAGTTGGATCCAAAAGATGATGCAACTAATCAAGCATGCACTCATGTTTTTCATTCTGCTCTGCGACAGTATTGGTACTGATACGTCTCCAACGTATCTATAATTTATGAAGCATTCATGCTTTATTATCTTGTGTTTTGAATGATTATGGGCTTTATTATACACTTTTATATTACTTTTGGGACTAACCTATTAACTGGAGGCCCAGCCCATATTGTTGTTTTATTGCCTGTTTCAGTATTTCGAAGAAAATGAATATCAAATGGAGTCCAAATGGAATGAAACCTTCGCCAACATTATTTTTGGGAAGAATATCATCCTTGAGACTTGGAGTTCAAGTCAGAAGATCCTCGAGGAGGCCAGGAGATAGGGGCGACCCCCCCCCTACTGGGCGTGCCCCCCTGTCTCGTGGGCTCCTCGAGCACCTCCCGACCGACTTCTTTCGCCTATATAAGCTTACATACCCTAAAATCATTGAATATCAAGATAGATCGGGAGTTCCGCCGCCGCAAGCCTCTGTAGCCACCAAAAACCTCTCGGGAGCCCGTTTTGGTACCCTGCCGGAGGGGGATCCCATCACCGGTGGCCATCTTCATCATCCCGGCGCTATCCATGACAAGGAGGGAGTAGTCCACCCTTGGGGCTGAGGGTATATACCAGTAGCTATGTGTTTGATCTCTCTCTCTCTCTCTTGTGTTCTCTCTATGGCACGATCTTGATGTATCGCAAGCTTTGCTATTATAGTTGGATCTTATGATGTTTCTCCCCCTCTACTCTCTTGTGATGAATTGAGTTTCCCTCTTGAAGTTATCTTATCGGATTGAGTCTTTTGTTTGAGAACACTTGATGTATGTCTTGCCGTGTTTATCTGTGGTGACAATGGGATATCACGTGCCAATTGATGTATGTTTTGGTGACCAACTTGCGGGTTCCGCCCATGAACCTATGCATAGGGGTTGGCACACGTTTTCTTGATTCTCCGATAGAAACTTTGGGGCACTCTTTGAAGTATTTTGTTTTGGTTGGATGAATCTGAGATTGTGTGATGCATATCATATAATCATGCCCACGGATACTTGAGGTGACAATGAAGTATCTAGGTGACATTAGGGTTTTGGTTGATTTGTGTCTTAAGGTGTTATTCTACTACGAACTCTTGAATAGATAGAATAGAATGGATAACTTTGAGGTGGTTTCGTACCCTACCATAATCTCTATGTTTGTTCTCCGCTATTAGTGGCTTTGGAGTGACTCTTTGGTGCATGTTGAGGGCTTGTCATATGATCTATCTATGTTATTATTGTTGAGAGAACTTGCACTAGTGAAAGTATGAACCCTAGGCCTTGTTTCCTACCATTGCAATACTGTTTACGCTCACTTTTATCGCTTGCTACCTTGCTGTTTTTATAATTTCAGATTACAAATACCTTTATCTACTATCCATATTGCACTTGTATCACCATCTCTTCGCTGAACTAGTGCACCTATACAATTTACCATTGTATTGGGTGTGTTGGGGACACAAGAGACTCTTTGTTATTTGGTTGCAGGGTTGTTTGAGAGAGACCATCCTCATCCTACGCCTCCTACGGATTGATAAACCTTAGGTCATCCACTTGAGGGAAATTTGCTACTGTCCTACAAACATGTGCACTTGCAGGCCCAACAACGTCTACAAGAAGAAGGTTGTGTAGTAGACATCATGCTCTTTTATGGCGCCGTTGCCGGGGAGGTGAGTGCTTGAAGGTATATCTTTAGATCTTGCAATCAAATCTTTTTGTTTCTTGTTTTATTACTAGTTTAGTTTATAAAAGAAAACTACAAAAAAATGGAGTTAAGCTTGTCTCATACACTTCATCTTTTTAATATCTTTCGTGAGTATGATGAAAAGGAATATTGTGCTCAGGTGCTAGAAGAAGAAATCTATAGAATGTTTGACACTAAATCTTTGTATGATGAGCATGATTGCAATGTTGTTAGTATGAATTCCTTGAATATCCATAGCACTAATGATGATTGCACTAGTTATGATGAAAATGTCTCTTATAAGAATGTTGATTTTTGTGGAGTAGAACGGGTTTGCATGGACACACCAAATAGAGAAAATAGATATTGCAAGAGGCATAAGTATTTAGAAACTAAAGGTTTGCAAGAAAGCCTTGATGATTTTGCTGAAAGATTCAATATTTTTCGTGCCCCTTGTGAACTTTGCAATGAGCGTGGTCATTTAAATCTCCAATGCAAATTGTTTCATGCTCGAATCGTGTCCAAAAATTTTGATGAATTGATTTCCCTTGCACATCATAATGAACTTAGTTTGCTTTTGGGGTATGAAGAAATGAAACGTATAACTGAAGGTATTCCAAAATTTAATCTTGATAGATTTCTTGATTTTGATCTAGAGAAGATTTATATGTTTTGTGTGGAGAATTGCATTGAAAATCCTTATATTGCCAATTACCTAAAGAAAAGAAAGAAAATAGAAGATGATGAGAATACTAATGAAAGGGAAGAGACTTCCCAATATCCTCCTATTATTTCTTATGATGAATCAGGTAACGAGGAGGAGCCTTCTATTCAACCAATCTCATCAATAATGAGCTCAAAGAAGAGGGTTGAACCCATACATAATGTGAAGAAGAAAAGAAAGAGAAGGGGCAACCAAGGTAAAAAGGTATCCCTCCCAAATGATGTTGCTCCTACTGCTCATTGTGATGATGATAATTGCTATACTATTGGTGCTATCCATACTATTAATGATGAGAGTGATTATGCTTATGATATGAAAAGGCCCAAGCTTGGGGAAGCTATGTTTGATGAGGATGAAATAGTTGAGAATATATTTGCTGAAATTAATGTTTGTCCCAAGCTTGGGGATGCTACGTTTAATGAAGATGATATTTTTAGCCTCCCAAGTTTTGATATGCAAAGTTGTTATGATGATAGCATGCCTTGTACCTATGATGATTATATTGATGAAAGTGGGTTTGGAAGAGTGTCAACTTTAGGAAGTAGCGATCCCACTATTTTGGAGGATGTTGAATCTTATAATATTTATGAAAGTGGATTTGGAAGAGTGTCAACTTTATTTAGTGATGATTGCACTATCTTGGAAGAGGTTTCAATCGATTATGATGAGAACAAAGTTGCTACTTATGATGATTATTGTGATGAAACTTATGCTATAAAAAGTAGTGATGATTATATTTGTAAATCTTGTCATGATTATGATTACCCTTTTTCTAAACATTACTCTTTTAATGTGGAAACAATTTTTAGTGTTCAAGTCTTTTATGGTACTCTCACTATTCCGAATGAGAAGAATTTTGCTTATGTGGAGAGTAGTAAATTTTCTATGCTTGTAGATCATGAAAAGAATGCTTTAGGTGCTGGTTATATTATTGAATTCATTCATGATGCTACTGAAAATTATTATGAGGGAGGAACACATGCTTGTAGGAATTGCAATAATATCAAGTTTCCTCTCTATGTGTTAAATTTTTTGAAGCTATGCTTGTTTTGCCTTCCTATGCTAGTTGATTATTGTTCCCATAAGTTGTTTGCTCACAAAATCCCTATGCATAGTAATTGGGTTAGGCTTAAATGTGCTAGTCATATGCTTCATGATGCTCCCTTTATGTTTCAATTCTTACCTTTTATGTGAGCATCATTGTCATCATCATGCCTAGCTAGAAAGGCATTAAAGAAAAGCGCTTGTTGGGAGACAACCAAATATTTCTACTTACTGTTTTTATGTGTTAACATGATTATGCTACTTTAGTAATCATGTTTTATAGATTTTGTTTCAATAAAGTTCCAAGTAGAACCTTTGGGAAGACTTGGGTGAAGTTTATGTGATCTTGCTGTAAAAAAAACAGAAACTTTAGCACTCACAAGATTAGATGCCATTTTTTACTAGAGAGTGATTTTAGGTTGATTCTTTTTGAAGATGATTAATAGACAAATTACTCAGGTCCATAAATTTATTTCAGAATTGTTTGAGTTACATAAGTATACGTTTGATACATATTACTACAGACTGTTCTGTTTTTGACAGATTCTGTTTTCTTTGTGTTGTTTGCTTATTTTGATGAAGCTATGAGTAGTATCGGAGGGTATGAACCATATAGAAGTTAGAATACAGTAGATATTACACCAATATGAATTTAGAATGAGTTAATTACAGTACTTATGTGGTGGTTTTGTTTTCTTATACTAACAGAGCTTACGAGTTTTGTTTTGAGTTTTGTGTGGTTGAAGTTTTCAAGTTTTGGGTAAAGATTCGATGGACTATGGAATAAGGAGTGGAAAGAGCCTAATCTTGGGGATTCCAAAGGCATCCCAAGGTAATATCCAAGGATAACCAAGAGCCTAAGCTTGGGGATGCCCCGGAAGGCATCCCCTCTTTCGTCTTCGTTCATCGGTAACTTTACTTGGAGCTATATTTTTATTCACCACATGATATGTTTTTTGCTTGGAGCGTCATTTTATTTTGTTATTGTTTGCTTTATGTTATTTAGAATAATGTTTTGCATATTTAGTTTCAATAAAAATGTCAAGGATAGCCTTTGCCATGCTTATTTTGCTAGTATACATGTTGCTGTTTGAAAACAGAAAGTTTACCGCTTTTGCAAAAATTCCCTAGAAAAGTCAGAGAATGGTATAATGTTGAATCTTTTTGCATATTGAGTTCTGATAAATTTATTACAGTGGGAATTTTCTGTCATAATTTTTGGAGTTAGGAAAGTATTTATACTCTTGCATTCTTACAGACTGTACTGTTTTGGCAGATTGCTGTTATGGTTGCATTGTTTGCATATGTTTGCTTGTTTAATGATTCTATTTGAGGATAGGAGTGTTAAATATGCAGAGGAATTTAGTATGCAATGTTGAATAATAATTTTAGTGATTTGTTACAGTAGAAAATGATAAGGTTTTGCATTGGTTTATACTAACCTATCTCACGAGTTCTTGTTGAGTTTTGTGTGGATGAAGCTTTTGATAAAAAGAGAAACCATGATATGAGAGGAATTAAGGAGACATAAAAGCTCAAGCTTGGGGATGCCCAAGGCACCCCAAGATAATATTTCAAGAAGTCTCAAGCATCCAAGCTTGGGGATGCCCCGGTAGGCATCCCACCTTTCTTCTTCAACAACTATCGGTTAGTATCGGTTGAGCCTAAGTTTTTGCTTCTTCACATGAGTTGTGCTATCCTTGCAATGTCATTTTATTTTGTTTTGCTTGCTGCTTGAATACAATATCAAGATCTGAAATTCTTAAATGAGAGAGAGAGTCTTCACATAGTTGCATAATTATTTAGCTACTCATTGATCTTCACTTATATCTTTTTGGAGTAGTTTTTCATTTACTCGTGTGCTTCACTTTTATCGTATGAGTAAATGGTTGAATGAGTTGTTTGTCATAAATCTTATATATACCCCATTTTCTTATCCCATGGGGAGTATTGACTTCACATCTAAGAAGTAGAGGTTGTAAATTTATTGACGGTTAGTAAGCATTGTAGTCATTTGAACAATTCATGAAAGAATATTGAAGGAAGATAGATTTCACATATAAATATATTATCATAGACATGTTTTATAATTGTGAGCACTCATTAAGTATGACATGCTAAAGAGTTGATGTTGGACAAGGAAGAGAACTTAATGGTTTATGTTTTCCGACATCTCAGTTAAAGTATATTGTCAGGGATCATTCAAACATGTTGAGCTTGCCTTTCCCCCTCATGCTAGCCAAAATTCCTTGCACCAAGTAGAGATACTACTTGTGCTTCCAAATATCCTTAAACCCAGTTTTTGCCATGAGAGTCCACCATACCTACCTATGGATTGAGTAAGATCCTTCAAGTAAGTTTTCATCGGTGCAAGCAATAAAAATTTCTCTCTAAATATGCATGACTTATTAGTGTGGAGAAAATAAGCTTTGTACGATCTTGTTATGGAAGCAATAAAAGCGACGGACTGCATAATAAAGGTCCATATACAAGGGGCAATATAAAGTGACGTTCTTTCGCATTAAGATTTTGTGTATCCAACCCTAAAAGCGCATGGCAACCTCTGCTTCCCTCTGCGAAGGGCCTATCTTTTACTTTATGTCTTTTACTTTTATGCAAGAGTCAAGGTGATCTTCACCTTTCCCTTTTTCATTTTATCCTTTGGCAAGCACTTTGTGTTGGGGTGATCCTGATATATATATATCCAATTGGATGTAAGTTAGCATGAACTATTATTGTTGACATCACCCAAAGGTGAATACGTTGGGAGGCAACACTATAAGCCCCTATCTTTCTCAGTGTCCGATTGAAACTCCATAACCATTAGTATTGCGTGAGTGTTAGCAATTATAGAAGACTATATGATAGTTGAGTATGTGGAGTTTGCTATTCCTGAAAATAAGATGAATTGCAATTGTTTGATGACTAAGAATGAAGTTTGCTAGTTTTCAAGAAACTTTATGGTCTATGCTTTGACATGTGAATTGCTTGTTACTTTATCGTGAGAAGTTTTATGAGATGAACTACTGTTATGACATATTATCATGCTAGAAAGGTGACTGAAATTATCGTTGATCAAACTTATGCACCTTCTAGCATTCACACTTCATAAATTCTTTCTTTTATCATTTACCTACTCGAGGATGAGTAGGAATTAAGCTTGGGGATGCTGATACGTCTCCAACGTATCTATAATTTATGAAGCATTCATACTTTATTATCTTGTGTTTTGAATGATTATGGGCTTTATTATACACTTTTAGATTACTTTTGGGACTAACCTATTAACCGGAGGCCCAGCCCATATTGCTGTTTTATTGCATATTTCGGTATTCTGAAGAAAAGGAATATCAAACGGAGTCCAAACGGAATGAAACCTTCGGCAGCATTATTTTTGGGAAGAATATCATCCTGGAGACTTGGAGGTCAGGAGATAGGGGGCGCCCCCCCCCCCC
>NC_041393.1:117634963-117649477 GCF_002162155.2 Triticum dicoccoides | reverse complement strand
CCCCCTGTCTCGTGGGCCCGTCGAGCACCTCCCGACTGACTTCTTTCACCTATATAAGCTTACGTACCCTAAAACCATTGAATATCAAGATAGATCAGGAGTTCCGCCGCCGCAAGCCTCTTTAGCCACCAAAAACCTCTCGGGATCCCGTGTCGGCACCCTGCCGGAGGGGAATCCCATCACCGGTGGCCATCTTCATCATCCCGGTGCTATCCATGACGAGGAGGGAGTAGTTCACCCTCGGGGCTGAGGGTATGTACAAGTAGCTATGTGTTTGATCTCTCTCTCTCTCTCTCTCGTGTTCTCTCTATGGCATGATCTTGATATATCGCGAGCTTTGCTATTATAGTTGGATCTTATGATGTTTCTACCCCTCTACTCTCTTGTGATGAATTGAGTTTCCCTCTTGAAGTTATCTTATCGGATTGAGTCTTTTGTTTGAGAACACTTGATGTATGTCTTGCCGTGTTTATCTGTGGTGACAATGGGATATCACGTGCCACTTGATGTATGTTTTGGTGACCAACTTGCCGATTCCGCCCAAGAAACTATGCATAGGGGTTGGCACACATTTTCTTGATTCTCCGGTAGAAACTTTGGGGCACTCTTTGAAGTACTTTGTGTTGGTTGGATGAATCTGAGATTGCGTGATGCATATCCATCACCGGTGGCCATATTCATCATCCCGGTGCTATCCATGACGAGGAGGGAGTAGTTTACCCTCGGGGTTGAGGGTATGTACCAGTAGCTATGTGTTTGATCTCTCTCTCTCTCTCTCTCTCTCTCTCTCTCTCTCTCTCTCTCGTGTTCTCTCTCGTGTTCCCTCTATGGCACGATCTTGATGTATCCCGAGCTTTGCTATTGTAGTTGGATCTTATGATGTTTCTCCCCCTCTACTCTCTTGTGATGAATTGAGTTTCCCCTTTGAAGTTATCTTATCGGCTTGAGTCTTTTATGAGAACACTTGATGTATGTCTTGCCGTGCTTATCTGTGGTGACAATGGAATATCATGTGCCTCTTGATGTATGTTTTGGTGACCAACTTGCGGGTTCCACCCATGAACCTATGCATAGGGGTTGGCACACGTTCTTGACTCTCCGGTAGAAACTTTGGGGCACTCTTTGAAGTACTTTGTGTTGGTTGAATAGATGAATCTGAGATTGTGTGATTCATATCGTAGAATCATGCCCACGGATACTTGAGGTGACAATGGAGTATCTAGGTGACATTAGGGTTTTGGTTGATTTGTGTCTTAAGGTGTTATTCTACTACGAACTCTTGAATAGATAGAACAGAAAGGATAACTTTGAGGTGGTTTCGTACCCTACCATAATCTCTACGTTTGTTCTCCGCTATTAGTGGCTTTGGAGTGACTCTTTGTTGCATGTTGAGGGCTTGTCATATGATCTATCTATGTTATTATTGTTGAGAGAACTTGCACTAGTGAAAGTATGAACCCTAGGCCTTGTTTCCTACCATTGCAATACCGTTTACGCTGTAACACCCACGATGCGGCTATATCTCCCACGTGTCGAAGCACGACTTAGAGGCATAACCGCATGGTGGTTTTGTCGCAAGAAGGGTCATCTTCACACAATCCCATGTAATGAACAAGAATGGGATAAAGAGAGTTGGCTTACAATCGCCACTTCACACAATACATAAATTAAGATCGTACATCATTCAAATACACTCATAGACCGACTACGGTCAAGTTCAAATGAAAAGAAGACAACCCCAAATGCTAGATCCCCGATCGCCCGACTGGGCTCCACTACTGATCATCTGGAAACGATACATAGTAACGACCAAGGGCCTCATCAAATTCCCACTTCAGCTCAGTTGCGCCATCTGCCCCAGTATCCTCGGCACCTGCATCTGTTTTGGTAGAATCTGTGAGTCACGAGGACTCAGCAATCTCACACCCGCGAGATCAAGACTATTTAAGCTCATAGGTAGGTAAGGGGTAATATGGTGGATCTGCAGCGAGCACTAAGCATATATGGTGGCTAACATACGCAAGTGAGAGTGAGAAGAGAAGCAACGCGGCGGTCGAGAAGCTAGAAGCGATCAAGAAGTGATCCTGAAACTACTTACGTCAAGCATAACACAAACCGTGTTAACTTCCCGGACTCCACCGAGAAGAGACCATCACGGCTACACACGCGGTTGATGCATTTTAATGAAGTCAAGTGTCAAGTTATCTACAACCGGACATTAACAAATTCCCATCTGCCTCATAACCGCGGGCACGGCTTTCGAAAGATTATATACCCTGCAGGGGTGTCCCAACTTAGCCCATCACAAGCTCTCACAGTCAACGAAGGAATATACCTTCTCCCGGGAAGACCCGATCAGTCTCGGAATCCCGGTTCGCAAAACATTGCGACGATGGTAAAACAAGACCAGCAAAGCCGCCCGATGTGCCGACAAATCCTGATAGGAGTTGCACGTATCTCATTCTCAGGGCACACCGGATGGGCAAGACGTCGGGTTGGTATAGACCCTGGTTGCCCAGGGGACGCCGGACATCGCCCAGGTTGGACCAACACTCGAAGGAGCACTGGCCCGGGGGGTTAAATAAAGATGACCCCTGGGCTCGCGAAAACCCAAGGGAAAAGGGCTTAGGTGGCAAATGGTAAAACCAAGTTTGGGCCTTGCTGGAGGAGTTTTATTCAAAGCGAACTGTTAAGGGGGTCCCATAAATCATCCAACCGTGTAAGGAACGCAAAAATCAAGGAACATAACACCGGTATGACGGAAACTAGGGCGGCAAGAGTGGAACAAGTCACCAGGCATAAGGCCGAGCCTTCCACCCTTTACCAAGTATATAAGGTGCATTAATTTAAACAGGAGATATTGTGATATCCCAAAATATCCATGTTCCGACCAGGAACAAACTTCATCTTCACCTGCAACTAACAATGCTATAAGAGGGGCTGAGCAAAAGCGGTGACATAGCCAAACAACGGTTGCTAGGACAGGTTGGTTAGAGGTTTGACATGGCAATAGGTAGGCATGGTAAACAAAGGCAGGTAGAGCTAACATAGCGATAGAGCGAGTACTAGCAAGCAAAGATAGAAGTGATATCGAAGGTATGGTCATCTTGCCTGCAAGGTTCTCAGAGTTGTCGAAGGCTGGATCCTCGTTAGCGTACTCAACAGGTTCCTCGTGCATGTACTCGTATCCCAGCTCTACCCAAAGCAAGAACACAAGCAAAGGAACCACAATAAATCACGATGCAAAGCACAAGCAACATGATGCAATACATGTCATGATATGCGAGATGTGATATGCAATGCATATGCGTGCTTCGGAAGGAAAGATGATGAACAAGGCATCAACATGGCAAACCAAGTATGCCACTGGAAAGATGAGATGATTTCGGTTGAAATCGATATAAAGATCACTGGATTCGGATGCACGGTTTGAAAATGACAAGCAAGACAAGAATGACACAAAGCTACGATTAACAGCACGATGCTACTTAGCATGCAACAAGAAACTATGCTACAGCACCCTAACATAAAAACAAAGCATATGGAAATGATCTACAGGAGATGCTTTACAAAAGAGGAACACTGAGCTACGGCTAAATCACATCATAACAGGTTCAAACAAGCATGGAGAAAGTGCAAAAAAATTATCAGGCTGGACATGGCATAAATAGCATCACGAAGCAATGTTCAGAGCAGGTTATCAACATGCTACAGGAACTTGTAATAGCAAAGTAAGGCATGGCATGAATCTACTCAAAGCATAGATCAAAAGTCCCTTACTGACCATAAGCCAAAAAGGATCAGAAAATATGATGGCACCCTCGTAAACGTAGCAAGTTTCGTTAACAGATTCAGCAAACAAAGCATGGCATTGACATAATTACGAAGGCACCTTCGTGAGCTCGATGCACTCACTACAGAGCATCCCATGATAAACTAAGCATACATCCATCAAGAAGACATGTCATAGAAGCTATACATGGTAAGAAACAACATCATAGCATACACGGATCAACTACAACAACCTTGGCCAAATTGAATAACATGTAAACAATCTGCCAGGAAACATTTTGAAGCAAAAGTAGAGCACGAAAATGACATGCTAGACTACTCCATAATTGCAACCAGGACCATGGATGGATAGATCATAACCATGTTTTCAAAACACCCTTACTGAAGTATCTTAAATTATGCATGGATCTCTCTGTAGCAACATGTTTACATGGCATCAAAATTACAGCAGAACAGGGACTAAAATCAGCATTATCACGAAGTCTAGTTTGCATGCTTGTGCTAGTCACCACATTGATCACAAAAATACATGGTAAGCACCTCTGTAAAGAAGACATAGCCTAGTTCAAAACACATTTAGGGATCAAGTACATAGGATACACACATCAATCATGGCAAAAATGACAAAACAGCTCGTGCTGATAAGAATCTGAAACTAACATTATGAAGCCCTCTTCCAACAGCATTTCGGGCATCAAGATGAGCTCAAATGTAAATGATGCAATGGAATGAAATGATATACTCTTCGGAGCGAACAATTTGGTATGCTACACGCCCAAAACAAAGCCACGGGTGCGAAGTTGTGATGCAATGAAGATGCAACAAATTTAACATAGAATATGACTTAGTGGAAAAAAACGGGGGAGGAAGAAGAAAGTCAACCGAGCTCGTCCCGATCGGATCTAGCTGCGCGTGGGTGTCGAGGTCGTCGGCCGGAGCGAGGCTGTGGCCGGAGCTTGAAGCGGCCGGGGGCACGGCGGCTGGCGGCGGAGAGGCGGCCGGAGGAGGCGCGGGCGGCGAGCGCGCGCCGGAGATGGAGGGCCGGGGCGGCGCGACTTGCTCCGGACGGTGAGGCGACGGGGATCCGCGGCGGCGGAGGAGATCCGCGGCGGCGGCCCAGCCGTCGCGGCCGGCGAGCGTGGCCGGCGGCGGCGGCGGAACGCGGGAGCGGGCGGCGGAGGACTCGGGCGCTGGAGGCGGCCCGGGCGCGCGGGTCGGGAGGACCCCGCCTGGGCCCAGCGGGCCGACGGTGCGGGGGCGCGGTGGAGGCCATGTGGCGGCGCCTGATTCGCCGAGGGCGCGGCGGCGGACGTGTCCGGCTCGCCCGGACGTGTCCGGCGGCGGAGGAGGAGCGGGCTAGGGTTTGGGGATCCGGAAATTCGGGGGAGTGCGCATATTTATAGGTAGAGGGAGCTAGGGGACTCCAAATGAGGTGCGGTTTTCGCCCACACGATCGTGATCCGACGAAGGAGAGCATGGAAGTGACTTAGATGGGTTATTGGGCTGTTTTGGAGGGGTGTTGGGCTGCAACTCAAAAGAGGCCTTTGCGGATATGCGGATAACCGTTGGAGTACCAAACGAGCTCCAAATGACCCGAAACTTGACAGGTGGTCTACCGGTGCTATACCAGGGCCACTTGGCAAGGCTCGGTCCATTCCGAGAACGTTCAACACCCGCACACGAAAAGAGACAAGAGGGGTGCGCCGGTGCATGTGGAAGTGTCGGATTGCGAAACGGACAACGGGGAAAATGCTCGGATGCATGAGACGAACACGTGTGCAAATGGGATGCACATGATGACATGGTATGATATGCATGACATGAATAAGATTCAAAACAAAAGACAAAACCCAACCACAGAGGGAATATCATATCACATAGCCGAAAATGGCAAGAGTTGGAGTTACAAAGATGGAAAGTTACATCCGGGGTGTTACAACACTCCACCACTACAAGAGGATCTCGTCCCGAGATCTAGGACTGAAAGAACTACGGATATTCGGAACGGAGGTGATCCTCGCGCTCCCAGGTGGCTTCTCGGTCGGAATGGTGTGACCACTTCACTTTCAGGAATTTGATTGACTTGTTGCGAGTCTTGCGCTCGGTTTCTTCAAGAATAGCAACGGGGTGCTCATGATAAGAGAGATCTTCTTGGAGGTCGATATCTTCGAAGTTGATAGTGCGCTCAGGAGTCTTGAAGCACTTGCAAAGCTGTGACACGTGAAACACATCGTGCACGTTTGCAAAGTTGGATGGAAGCTCAAGTTGATAGGCGACATCGCCTCTTTTGCCAATGATCTTGAAAGGACCCACGTATCTAGGGGCAAGCTTCCCTTTGATACCGAAGCGACGAGTGCCTTTCATTGGAGAGACGCGGAGGTAAACATGGTCTTCGATTTCAAAAGCCAAGTCACGGTGCTTGCTATCATAGTAACTCTTCTGTCGCGATTGCGCGGCTTTGAGATTCTCACGAATGACTTTGCATATTTCTTCGGCTTCTGTGATCAATTCGTTGCCAAGAAGTTGGCGTTCACCTGTCTTAGACCAATTGAGAGGAGTACGGCACTTTCTGTCATAGAGAATTTCAAATGGGGCCTTGCCCGAACTCGCTTGGAAGCTGTTGTTGTAGGAGAACTCGGCATATGGAAGACAATATTCCCACTTCATACCGAAAGAGATGACACAAGCCCTGAGCATGTCTTCAAGGATTTGATTGACTCGCACGACTTGGCCACTTGTCTGAGGATGGAAAGCTGTGCTGAAATGAATGTTGCTGCCCATGGCCTTCTGAAAGGATTCCCAGAACTTAGAAGTGAAGATGCTTCCATGATCTGAAGATATCAATTGTGGAATGCCGTGCAAGGAGACAATTCTGGAGGTGTATAGCTCTACCAGCTGAGCTGCTGTGATAGATTCTTTGATAGGAAGAAAATGAGCCACTTTGGTAAGCTTGTCAATGACAATGAAGATAGCATCATTTCCACGCTTGGACTTAGGAAAACCAGTCACGAAGTCCATCTCGATATGGTCAAACTTCCATTCCAGAATAGCAAGAGGTTGGAGGAGACCAGCTGGTCATTGGTGTTCTGCTTTCACTCTTCTGCAGACATCACATTCATTCACGAGTTGAGCAATCTCTCGCTTCATTCGAGTCCACCAATACGACTGCTTGAGGTCATGGTACATCTTTGTACTTCCAGGATGAATGGATAGGAGGGAATTGTGTGCCTCATTCATGATGACCTTTCTCAGATCACTTGGAACCACAATTCGATCCTCAAAGAAAAGAGTATCTTTGTCATCCAAGCGATAGCACTTGTATTTGGGAATGCCCTTGTCAATACCACATTTCACCTTCTTCACCATGGTATCCAGGAGTTGTGCCTCACGAATTTGATCTTCCAAAGTAGGAGAGACTATGAGGTTGGCAAGAAAGCCTTGAGGAACAACTTGAAGATTCAACTTGCGGAAGGCTTCACAAAGATCCGGTTGAAACGGCTTGAGGATTAGACTGTTGCAATAAGCCTTTCTGCTCAAAGCATCTGCAATCACATTCGCCTTGCCAGGAGTATATTCGATACTCGGATTGTACTCTTGAATCATTTCGACCCATCGAGTTTGCCTGAGGTTAAGGTTGGGTTGAGTGAAGATATACTTGAGGCTCTTGTGATTGGTGAAAATGTCCACTTGCCTTCCCAATAAGAGATGTCTCCATGTTATCAATGCATGGACAACTGCCGCCAACTCAAGATCGTGAGTGGGGTAGTTCTTTTCGTTGGGCTTCAACTAACGAGAGGTATAGGCCACAACTTTTTTCTCTTGCATCAATACAGCACCAAGACCTTGAAGGGAAGCATCACAGAAAACTTCGAATGGCTTGGATTCATCAGGAGGAGTCAAAACAGGAGTTGTGACTAGCTTCTCTTTGAGGGTGTTGAAAGCGACGTCGCACTCAGGCATCCAGACATACTTGACATGCTTCTGGAGGAGGTTGGAAAGAGGCTTTGCAATCTTAGAGAAGTTCTCAACGAATCTTTGGCAATAGCTTGCAAGACCAAGAAAACTGCGGAGCTGTTTGACATTCTGAGGAGGTTCCCAATTCACAACTGCAGACACCTTCGGGATTAACAGCAATGCCCTTGGCAGAGATGATATGACCAAGGTAAAGAACTTCATCAAGCCAGAACTCACATTTGGAAAACTTCACATAGAATTGATGCTCTCTGAGCTTGTCGAGCACCAATCGCAAATGTTTGGCATGATCCTGCTTATTCTTGGAGAAGACCAAAATATCATCGAGATACACCAGGACGAATTCATTGGTGTAGGGGTTGAAGATAAAGTTCATCATGCGAGAGAATGTTGGAGGAGCATTGACAAGGCCGAAAGACATGACAGTATATTCATAAGAACCATACCTTGTTCTGAATGCTGTCTTGGGAATATCTTGTTCACGAATGCAAATATGATGATACCCCATACGAAGGTCAAGCTTGGAGAAAACTTTAGCGCCTTTGAGTTGCTCGAAAAGCTCATTGATGTTGGGAAGTGGATACTTGTTCTTGATTGTCTTCTTGTTCAATGGACGGTAATCGACGCAAAGTCGGTCCGTGCCATCCTTCTTCTGGACAAAAAGAACTCCACAACCCCATGGGGAAGAACTCGGTCTGATCAAACCCAGACGCTCTTGTTCATCGAGCTGCTTCTTCAATTCCTTCAGCTCCTTGGGTCCAAGCTTGTATGGACGCTTGCAAACGGTTCTGTACCGGGCTCAAGATCAATAACGAACTCGACTGGCCGATGAGGAGGCATACCCGGAAGCTCTTCTGGAAAAACATCTTGGTATTCACAAACGACTGGAATTTGAGAAATAGCATCCAATTCGCCCTTCTCATTGAGAGAAAACAACCGAATGGTTTCATCACGAGCGGCATAGATGATAACATCCTCAGAAGGGTGTGTCAATTGAATTTGCCTGGCAGCACAATCAAGCTGAGCCTTGTGCTTAGAAAGCCAGTCCATCCCAAGAATTAGATCAATATCAGAGTCGCCAAGAACCATTGGAGAAGATAGAAATATATAGTCGCCCATCTTGATAGAAACATCTGGAGCCATCATTTTGGTGTTCATGAATAAACCCGGAGAGGAAACCGCTATCGGCTTAGGCAGATCAACAGTATGCAAATCATGCATGGATGCAAAAGGCTTTGATATGAATGAAATAGAAGCACTCGTATCAAATAAAACTTTTGCAGGAATATCATTAACTGGAAGATTACCCATGATCACATCTGAAGAATCCTCTGCCTGAGCTGCATTCATCATGTTCACCTTTGCAGACTTTGGATTATGCTTGACCACAGCATTGCTTGAAGATCTCACAGGAGGAGGAGGAGGAAGGCGCCTTTGATTGAAGCATTTGTTCTCGTAGTGACCTTTCTGCTGGCACTTGTTGCAAGTCACTTCTGAGAGCGGACGGTGATAAGGAGCATTTGACTTTGAAGCTTGAGGCTGAGACTTGTTCTGATAGCTTGGGTTGGGTGGGTGGGTAGATCCACGACCACCTGAGTTCTTCTGTTGGTAAGGCTGACGAAACAGAGGAGGAGGAAGATAGAACTTCTGCTGCTTAGCTGCCACTTGTGAGGAAGAAGAAGACTGCACTGCATCTCTGATTCTCTTCTTAGAAGCCTCACACTTGAGCTGAGCACCTTCTTGCTTGAGTGCCATATTGTAGAATTGATCAAACTGAGTAGGCTCAACAAGAACGAGAGCTAACTGCAGATCCTCTCTAAGGCCACCTCTGAATTGATAGATCATACTCTTCTCATCAGGAACATCTTGCTTAACAAAGCGAGCAAGTTTCTGAAACTGCTTGTTGTATTTGTACACTGACATGTTGCCTTGCTTGAGATTGCGGAACTCCTCTCGCTTGCTCTCAACAACACTGGTAGGAATATGGTGAGCTTTAAAGTCCCGACAGAAAGCAGTCCAAGTAATCACTCGACCACCTCTGGAATCCTTGTATTGCTGGAACCAATCAGCTGCCTGATCCTTGAGCTGAAAAGAAGCGAACTTGACATAGTCCTCAGGCCTGACATTGCTGCATTCAAAATGCTTGTTGATATCCACGAGCCAATCATCGGCGTCTATGGCCTCGACACAGTAGCTGAAAGACTTCGGCTGATTTGCCAGGAACTGGTTGAGGGTAGGAAATAGAGGCTGATGATTGAACTGCCCTTGACCTTGATTCCCTTGGTTGCCTTGGCCTTGGTTGCGCTCTTGCATGAGCTGGATCATCATCTGAGCATGGGCGTTAGAGGCTACCATCAAAGCTTGCCATGCCTCCGGAGGCAGAGGTGGAGGTGGAGGGTTCGCCTAACTCCCATCATTGCATTCCGGATTCTGACGCGTTGGCGGAGCCATCCTGAAGAGGGTGACATCCGTTAGCATCTTGATAGACAGATAGACAAGTTGAATCAACGGATAGAAATTGCAACATATAGTCTTCACAATAAGCATTCGAACAAGAATGAACGAATGAATTCCAAAGCAAACATCACACATCCATAAAGGTGAGAAGCCACTTGAATAGAGATTGATGAATGAAATAAACAAGGTACAACTGGAACAAATAAGTGGTAAGGATTACCCAATCACAAACCAAATATCTGCGGAAGAAATGCTAGAGCTACTTGAATCCCACCTATAAACTCCCGAAACTTTCCGGTTATGCAATCAGGTGTTGGGGATACAGGGGAAGCAATATATCTCACCCAAACTAACAATCCCTACATCCAGCTGTATCCATCCGTCAACACATAACCAAGAAACCTTCGGAAATCGTGTACATCAACCTTCGAAAAGCATCCGTTATACGAGTTATGGCAATACTCCCGAGCTCGCCCCAGTACTGGGTTATCGGGGTTATCTCACCAACAACTGTACAGAAGAGATTTTCGATGTCGGCAAAACTCAGGTATTCCAGAACTGCAACGATAAAATTGTGACGACAACACCTCAGAGCTCGACTCCCCGGGACACTGCCACAACCCCTAAATGTCAGGAGGCACCAAGAACAATGTTCTCGTCACAAAACCATCGGAACGATTCCAAGATACCCGCGTGATCCTAAAAAAAATTTAGTGAAATTTGAGAAGAGGAAAGTCAAAACATCTACGTTAGGAGACCTCACCAGAGCGACGAAGGGACTGAGGAGTAAAAAGAATCCTACTCTCCGATATATATAATCCTAAGACTCAAAACATTTTTGTTCTAGACTCAACATCGCCAGCAAACAATCAAGCAGGGGGCTCCTAAGTCGGGGATGGCTCTGATTACCAACTTGTAACACCCACGATGCGGCTATATCTCCCACGTGTCGAAGCACGACTTAGAGGCATAACCGCATGGTGGTTTTGTCGCAAGAAGGGTCATCTTCACACAATCCCATGTAATGAACAAGAATGGGATAAAGAGAGTTGGCTTACAATCGCCACTTCACACAATACATAAATTAAGATCGTACATCATTCAAATACACTCATAGACCGACTACGGTCAAGTTCAAATGAAAAGAAGACAACCCCAAATGCTAGATCCCCGATCGCCCCGACTGGGCTCCACTACTGATCATCTGGAAACGATACATAGTAACGACCAAGGGCCTCATCAAATTCCCACTTCAGCTCAGTTGTGCCATCTGCGCCAGTATCCTCGGCACCTGCATCTCTTTTGGTAGAATCTGTGAGTCACGAGGACTCAGCAATCTCACACCCGCGAGATCAAGACTATTTAAGCTCATAGGTAGGTAAGGGGTAATATGGTGGAGCTGCAGCGAGCACTAAGCATATATGGTGGCTAACATACACAAGTGAGAGCGAGAAGAGAAGCAACGTGGTGGTCGAGAAGCTAGAAGCGATCAAGAAGTGATCCTGAAACTACTTACGTCAAGCATAACACAAACCGTGTTCACTTCCCGGACTCCGCCGAGAAGAGACCATCACGGCTACACACGCGGTTGATGCATTTTAATGAAGTCAAGTGTCAAGTTATCTACAACCAGACATTAACAAATTCCCATCTGCCTCATAACCGCAGGCATGGCTTTTGAAAGATTATATACCCTGCAGGGGTGTCCCAACTTAGCCCATCACAAGCTCTCACGGTCAACGAAGGAATATACCTTCTCCCGGGAAGACCCGATTAGTCTCGGAATCCCGGTTCGCAAAACATTTCGACAATGGTAAAACAAGACCAGCAAAGCCGCCTGATGTGCCGACAAATCCCGATAGGAGTCGCACGTATCTCGTTCTCAGGGCACACCGGATGGGCAAGACGTCGGGTTGGTATAGACCCCGGTTGCCCAGGGGACGCCGGACATCGCCCAGGTTGGACCAACACTCGAAGGAGCACTGGCCCGGGGGGTTAAATAAAGATGACCCCTGGGCTCGCGAAAACCCAAGGGAAAAGGGCTTAGGTGGCAAATGGTAAAACCAAGTTTGGGCCTTGCTGGAGGAGTTTTATTCAAAGCGAACTGTTAAGGGGGTCCCATAAATCACCCAACCGTGTAAGGAACGCAAAAATCAAGGAACATAACACCGGTATGACGGAAACTAGGGCGGCAAGAGTGGAACAAGTCACCAGGCATAAGGCCGAGCCTTCCACCCTTTACCAAGTATATAAGGTGCATTAATTTAAACAGGAGATATTGTGATATCCCAAAATATCCATGTTCCGACCAGGAACAAACTTCATCTTCACCTGCAACTAACAATGCTATAAGAGGGGCTGAGCAAAAGCGGTGACATAGCCAAACAACGGTTGCTAGGACAGGTTGGTTAGAGGTTTGACATGGCAATAGGTAGGCATGGTAAACAAAGGCAGGTAGAGCTAACATAGCGATAGAGCGAGTACTAGCAAGCAAAGATAGAAGTGATATCGAAGGTATGGTCATCTTGCCTGCAAGGTTCTCGGAGTTGTCGAAGGCTGGATCCTCGTTAGCGTACTCAACAGGTTCCTCGTGCACGTAGTCGTCTCCCGGCTCTACCCAAAGCAAGAACACAAGCAAAGGAACCACAATAAATCACGGTGCAAAGCACAAGCAACATGATGCAATACATGTCATGATATGCGAGATGTGATATGCAATGCATATGCGTGCTTCGAAAGGACAGATGATGAACAAGGCATCAACTTGGCAAACCAAGTATGCCGCTGGAAAGATGAGATGATTTCGGCTGAAATCGATATAAAGATCACCGGATTCGGATGCACGGTTTGAAAATGACAAGCAAGACAAGAATGACACAAAGCTGTGATTAACAGCACGATGCTACTTAGCATGCAACAAGAAACTATGCTACAGCACTCCAACATAAAAACAAAGCATATGGCAATGATCTACAGGAGATGCTTTACAAAAGAGGAACACTGAGCTATGGCTAAATCACATCATAACAGGTTCAAACAAGCATGGAGAAAGTGCAAAAAATTATCAGGCTGGACATGGCATAAACAGCATCACGAAGCAATGTTCAGAGCAGGTTATCAACATGCTACAGGAACTTGTAATAGCAAAATAAGGCATGGCATGAATCTACTCAAAGCATAGATCAAAAGTACCTTACTGACCATAAGCCAAAAGGATCAGAAAATATGATGGCACCCTCGTAAACATAGCAAGTTTCGTTAACAGATTCAGCAAACAAAGCATGGCATTGACATAATTATGAAGGCACCTTCGTGAGCTCGATGCACTCACTACAGAGTGTCCCATGATAAAATAAGCATACATCCATCAAGAAGACATGTCATAGAAGCTATACATGGCAAGAAACAACATTATAGCATACACGGATCAACTATAACAACCTTGGCCAAATTGAATAACATGTAAACAATCTGCCAGGAAACATTTTGAAGCAAAAGTAAAGCACGAAAATGACATGCTAGACTACTCCATAATTGCAACCAGGACCATGGATGGATAGATCATAACCATGTTCTCAAAATACCCTTACTGAAGTATCTCAAATTATGCATGGATCTCTCTGTAGCAACATGTTTACATGGCATCAAAATTATAGCAGAACAGGGACTAAAATCAGCATTATCACGAAGCCTAGTTTGCATGCTTGTGCTAGTCACCACATTGATCACAAAAATACAAGGTAAGCACCTCTGTAAAGAAGACATAGCCTAGTTCAAAACACATTTAGGGATCAAGTCCATAGGATGCACACATCAATCATGGCAAAAATGACAGAAGAGCTCGTGCTGATAAGAATCTGAAACTAACATTATGAAGCCCTCTTCCAACAGCATTTCGGGCATCAAGATGAGATCAAATGTAAATGATGCAATGGAATGAAATGATTTACTCTTCGAGACGAACAATTTGGTATGCTACACGCCCAAAACAAAGTCACGGGTGCAATGTTGTGATGCAATGAAGATGCAACAAATTTAACACAGAATATGACTTAGTGGAAAAAAACGGGGGAAGAAGAAAGTCAACCGAGCTCGTCCCGGTCGGATCTGGCTGCGCGCGGGTTTCGAGGTCATCGGCCGGAGCGAGGCTGTGGCCGGAGCTTGAAGCGGTCGGGGGCACGGCGGCTGGCGGCGGAGAGGCGGCCGGAGGAGGCGCGGGCGGCGAGCGCGCGCCGGAGATGGAGGGCCGGGGCGGCGCGGCTTGCTCCAGACGGCGAGGCGACGGGGATCCGC
>NC_041393.1:117630341-117634725 GCF_002162155.2 Triticum dicoccoides | reverse complement strand
CGGCGGCGGCGGAACGCGGGAGCGGGCGGTGGAGGACTCGGGCGCTGGAGGCGGCCCGGGCGTGCAGGTCGGGAGGGCCCCGCCTGGGCCCGGCGGGCCGGCGGTGCGGGGGCGCGGCGGAGGCCACGTGGCGGCGCCTAATTCGCCGGGGGCGCGGCGGCGGACGTGTCCGGCTCGCCCGGACGTGTCCTGCGACGGAGGAGGAGCGGGCTAGGGTTTGGGGATCCGGAAATTCGGGGGAGTGCACATATTTATAGGTAGAGGGAGCTAGGGGACTCCAAATGAGGTGCGGTTTTCGCCCACACGATCGTGATCCAACGACGGAGAGCATGGAAGTGACTTAGATGGGTTATTGGGCTGTTTTGGAGGGGTGTTGGGCTGCAACTCAAAAGAGGCCTTTGCGGATATGCGGATAACCATTGGAGTACCAAACGAGCTCCAAATGACCCGAAACTTGACAGGTGGTCTACCGGTGCTATACCAGGGCCACTTGGCAAGGCTCGGTCCATTCCGAGAACGTTCAACACCCGCACACGAAAATAGACAAGTGGGGTGCGCCGGTGCATGTGGGAGTGTCGGATTGCGAAACGGACAACGGGGAAAATGCTCGGATGCATGAGACGAACACGTATGCAAATGGGATGCACATGATGACATGGTATGATATGCATGACATGAATAAGATGCAAAACAAAAGACAAAACCCAACCACGGAGGGAATATCATATCACATAGCCGAAAATGGCAAGAGTTGGAGTTACAAAGATGGAAAGTTACATCCGGGGTGTTACATACGCTCACTTTTATCACTTGCTACCTTGCTGTTTTTATAATTTTGGATTACAAATACCTTTATCTACTATCCATATTGCACTTGTATCACCATCTCTTCGCCGAACTAGTGCACCTATACAATTTACCATTGTATTGAGTGTGTTGGGGACACAAGAGACTCTTTGTTATTTGGTTGTAGGGTTGTTTGAGAGAGACCATATTCATCCTACGCCTGCTACGGATTGATAAACCTTAGGTCATCCACTTGAGGAAAATTTGCTACTGTCCTACAAACCTGTGCACTTGTAGGCCCAACAACGTCTACAAGAAGAAGGTTATGTAGTAGACATCAGGTACCACCTTAGAAAATCTCACTTTGAAGGCAAGGCTAACAATGAAATCGCCCAAACATATCCAGTGGAATATATTGCAGATGAAGACTGGACAGCCCTTGTTAAACACTGGTCTGATCCAAAGTATCAGGTAGGCTATATGTATTTGATCAGACCACACATTAAACTTGTATTTATGTATGTGCCTTACAAGTGTATCTTCTTCTAGGCTAACTGTTTGAAGAACAAAACCAACCGTTCTAAAGTGAAATTCAAACAGACCACAGGATCTCGTAGCTATATTGCACAGTGTGAGGCTCGTGTAAATAGCTGCTACTTCCTTCTTATTTTTTGTGCCATATTATCGTATCTATATTGACTTGTTCCAAATACAAAGGAAAGCCCGTGCGGACCAAAAAGAACCTAAACCGAATGCAGTGCAAATCTTCAAGGATTGCAACACCAGCAAGATGAAGGGCATGAGCACACCAGTTCAAGCCGCTATTGTAAGTCCTTACTCCTCCTGACTTGAACTGATTGGTACTGTGATGTATTCATTTAACTACTTGGTTTGCAGCCAATGTCAGTTACTCTGTTCACTTTTATACACAGTTGTCTTAACGTATCATTTCACCTTACATGGTTTAAAAGAAATGAAGGATATTCTTTTGGTCTTGATCTGTAATCTAGTTGTTATGTTCAAGTGCGCACACAATGATAAAATAGCCTGTTTGTTTTATATTTGTTTGCCCATGATATGAATGATGTCATACTATGTTCATCCTACTTTAAACCATGTCCCTTTATCCTTAGATGTCAACGAATGTGAGGAAATGGACAATACAATAGGCATGCTACATGGACATATGTTCTGAAAGTGATTTTATTATGTAGTTGGCACTACAATACATGCTAATGTATTACAGTAGTTCACCAAAATAAGTTATGTATAAATGTTTAACCTACTTTGTTTGTTTTTGTCTCATTAGTAACTTATCTGGTACACTAATCTACAAGTTCAAACTTTCAGGAAGCTATGGAACAAATGATTGAACAGCCATAACCACCTGAAGGTGACAAGGCTACTACAGGCACAATGTCACCTCTTGCTGAAGTGCGTCAGTATCTCTCCACTAACAGTGCAAAAAGCACCTTCCTGCATAATTCTAGGTTGGTTGTCAAGGTAACCTCGTCCAAATCGCCTACTGAGCAAAATATTCCTGCTAGACAGAGTGATATATCTATGCTCCAGACACAAGTTCAATCCCTAATGGACGTTGTTTCGGAAACAAGAATAGTGGTTGAGAAATATTGTCAAGATATGAATGGTTTTGAAACCAGACTATCAAACATTCGCTTTGTTGTTCAAGAGCAATGGCGGAAAAAAGGTGGAGATCGTGCTGCTCCATCAGATTCTACAACCTGAAACATTAGCACTCAGGTCAAATGATCTGTGCTTCTATACATCTGATGGTGCTTTTATCTGGAAGGACTGTAAACTTTATGCCAACAGGCCTTTTGTCGTATGGTTGGAATTTATTTTGTTGTGATACAACATTTATGATGCTGCCACAGGTTGTAGTGATTACGACGCTATTTTTTTATAGTGTAGGTTTATCTTAGTAATGTATTCGGTCGAAAGCTTCGTAGGAGCCCAACATGCCAACATTCATCGGGCCCATTCCAATTGGGCTAAAAACGATTACGGGCCAAAATTGGCATGTAGCCCACTAAAAATATCTGGGCCTAAATCAGCATAAGCTTTCATATTTTTCTGGTAGGCATGTGCCCATAGTGGGCCTTTAACAGGCCTAAACATAATTTGGGCCCTCAATAAAAATAGGATGTTTACAGGTGTAAATATCTCGAGCCCATAAAAAACATGGGCCTTTAATAGACCGAAAGTGAGATTGGCCCTGATTGTGCCAAATAACCCACTGGACTTAGCAGGCCGAAATGGTGGCCCATTTACGATGCGGATCTTTGACAGACCAAAATTCGGACGGGCCGTAAATGCACCGACCTAATACACGGGCCTTTAACAGGCCGGAACTTTGGTCGGGCTAGATTATCGTCATTTTTTTATGGGCCATTAATGGGCCCGATATGATGTTGGGCCACATATGGCCCATGGTTTACGTCCGGCGTTAACAGGCCGAAAATGACAACAGGCCGAAAGTGGCCCAAATCTATAGTGGGCCTCTAACAGGACGAATGTCAGACATGGCCGAATATGACCCAAATCCTTCAAGGTCGTTTATGGGCCGAAAGTTTTGATGGCCTGTAAATGGGCCCAAATGAAGCCGGACCTTTAACAGGCTGGAAATACACCGGGCCGTAATTCGGCCCAATTACTCAGTGGACTGTTAACGGGCCAGAAGTGACCATGGGCCGCGTTGATGACAAGTTTAGGACAGGCTGTTGACGGGCCGATTTCACAGAGAATGTTGGGCCTTTAGCTGGGCCGGCCCATTATGGTCTGTAGAATCTTGTGGGCCTTTAGCTTGGCCGGCCCATTGTGGTCCGCAAAATCTTGTGGGCCTTTAGCTGGGCCGGCCCATTATGGTCTTCAAAATCGTGTGGGCCTTTAGCTGGGCCGGCCCATTATGGTCTACTAAATTTTGTGGGCCTTTAGCTGGGCCGGCCCATTATGGTCTGCTAAATCTTATGGGCCTTCGGTTGGGCCGGCCCATTTAAACTTTGTGGGCCACTTTTGGGCCGGTCCATGTGTCAACATATCATACGCCCATCTCGATCGTTGGATGAGTGACACCTGTGCCAACGCGGAGCTGACGCGTGGATCCGTCAACCAATGAGAATTTTACACGTGGAAAATCGGCATTGGTCGTGGCTGTTAACGGGTTATCGGATCCAAAATCTGACCCGATAGCTTAATGGCGTTCCGTTACGGTGGATGCCACGTGTCGGTCACCCTTGACGAAAGCACTTCTGTGACGCGCGATTTATTGTCATGGAAGTGGACACTTCCGTGATGATAATTTTGGTAATGTCATGGAACACTTCTACGACAGCACAGTATGACTATCTTGATTCTGTCATAAAATCGTCATGGATGTATATGCATGACAGAAAACGCGACCTACTGTGACAAACACATATCATCATGGAAGTGTATTTTTTTGTAGTGTCAACCACCCCTCCATAGGCACCCCTCCACCGTCTACTGTTCATCCAGCCCTCCACGGGGTCGTCCTCTTCATCTAGCCCCAACCGGCTCGATCGAGGCAATGCCACGGGGTCCTGTTCATCCACCCCAC